>NW_027203527.1:1962500-2077315 GCF_024711535.1 Dipodomys merriami | reverse complement strand
TTCACCAGATAATCTAACAACATGATTTAAGATGTGGTCTTTGGAAAACAACATATCAACTCTGACCTCCAGAGAAGTAGAGAGGGCAAAGGTTCATACTTGCCTAGCAAGTATGAAGTCTCAAGTTCTAACTCCAATACAGGTAAGATAAAACAAAAAAGAAAATACAGGTACTAACTCTATACTTTGTGTTCTCTTATTTTTTGTTCTTAATTTTTTTAACTCTTAAATTGCATTGTTGCAAAGCATGGTGGCTCATCCTAGGTCGCTTAAAAAGAGCAGAAGGACTGGAACATGGCTCAAGTGGTAGAGCATCTGCTTAACAAGTGTGAGGCCCCTGAGTTTAGATGCAAGTACTGCAAAAAAAAAAAAAAGTATAGCCATCCTAATCAAAACAAAAATACTATTTTAAAAAAATTTACTTCTGAAAATCTACTTTGCATTCCCACAGAGACGTAGTATGTATTTTAAGGTCTTTTTTTTTTTTTTTTTGAAGAATCATGAATATCTGATGTTCACTACATTTTATCTTTTTTTTTGCTGGTTGTGGGGGTCTGAACTCTGGGCCTGGACACTGTCCCTCAGCACTTCAGCTTAAGGCTAGCACCCTACCACTTGAGCCACAGCACAACTTCTGGCTTTTTCTGCTTATGTGGTGCTGAGGAATCAAACCCAGGGCCTCATGCATGCAAGGAAAGCACTCTACCACTGAGCCACCTTCCAAGCCCTTATCATTGTTTTATACCTACTTTAGAACCCACTTTCCTCCTGCGTTGTTAGACTGAAATCCATCCCTTCTCCATTTTAGTGAGCTGTGCTTTTGTCAGAAAAGCACTTTTCCAGATCTCTCTCTGAAATGATGCCTTTATAAGCCTTAGTGCCTAAGACTCAAGGCTTAAGAGTTTAAGCTTATTTCAAACTTTCATAAAAGGCAGTTTTACAGAAAGTCAAAAGTGTTGGGGAGCTGGTGGCTCACACCTGTAATCCTAGCTACTCAGGAGGCTGAGATGTGAGGATCGCTGCTCAAAGACAGCCCAGGCAGGATAGTCCCTAATACTCTTACCTCCAATAAACCACTCAAAAAACCAGAAGTGGCTGAAGCTTTTTCCTAAGCGGAAAAAGCACAGGGAAGGTATAAAGGCCCTGTGTTCAAGTCCTAAAAGAATTTGATTATTTAGCTTTAGCTAGTCAGAAATTTATATTATGAATCAAAATTACCTTTTCTTTCAGAAGCATAGAACATACACATAAACACTATCATAGAAAGGCTTTTGGGATAAGAAGTAACATGCATACTTGTCCTGAGTCAGGATCTAGCTTCACTTTTAAACTGGGATCTTCACGCTGAAGACATTTCAATGCATGATCCAAATCTAGGGGACAAACAACATTTTATAGATCACTTCTATGCTGTAATGGTGAAAAGAGATAAACAAATAAACACATTTTGAAGAAGAAAATTTCAGATGTAAATGCTTTGTAGACTTTAAAACAAAGTAACATAATCATGATGACCACAGACCGAGTGACCTAAAAGGTACCTCCAATAAGCCAATAAGCAAAAACCTCAGGAAAAAGAATTCCAGATAGTGGGAATACAGTGTAAAGAATAATCTGCTTTTAGAAAAGCAGCAAGAAGGCCAATAGCCAGATAGAATGAGGAGTAGCATCAAATTAGGAGAGACATGGGACAAGGACATCATGGAAGGTCTTAAAGGCCATGGTGAGAAGTCTGAGTTTGCATTAGGAAGCCACTGAAGGTCCTTAAAAGGGACCAGTAACAGCTGAGCACCAGTGGCTCATGCTTATAATCCTAGCTACTCAGGAGGCTGAGATCTGAGGATCACAGTTCAAAGCCAGCACGGGCAGGAAAGTCTGTGAGACTCTTATCTCCAATAAACCACTAGAAAATGGAAGTGCCACTGTGTCTCAAGCAGTAGAGCATTCGCCTTGACCTGAAGAGTGCAGGGACAGCACCCAAGCCCAGAGTTCAAACCCCAGGCAGACAAAAACAAAAACAAAAAAGGACAGTAACATCACATGATTACATTCTGCAAAGTCCAGTCTTTGGAATCCCATAGATAGCACCATAAGAATAAGAGTAAGGAAGAATATAAAATGAGAAAAAAATGGTCAAGATATAAGAAAGATAAAATAGGGGGAGAGGGTAAGGGGGGCGAGGGGAGGATGGGAAGGGATGGGAAGGGAAAACAAAGGAGGAAGCAACAATGTTTAATAAGAAATGTACTTATTATCTTGCCCATGTAATTGTAACCCCTCTGTACAGTATTTTCACAATAAAAAAAAATAAAAGAAAAATAAAATAAAGGAGGTTATAAAATCCAAAGAATCTCTTAAGTAAAACACTAGATTTCCATAAGAAATGCTTACCAATAAATTCAATTGAAATTTAATTCAATCACATAAAAATATTTTTGAAGGTATACTATAACTATTTTACCTAAATTATCAGAGCACTAAGATTATTCATACCTGGCTGCTTAGCCACTGATGGGGGTTCGATGGTACAGAAGAAAACAGGTTCTGGAATCTCTACCCCAGCCAATAAAAGCCTGTCGGCATCACTGTTTTGCCTGTGCTTCTTTTCTCCCTCCTTTTTGGCTCGGCGAGCTGCAGCTAATGCGCTAGACTTGGATGAGACAATAGTGTCTCCAGTAGCAGTCTGCAAGCAAACAAGACAACTCAAACCCAAGAGGCTGCAGCGAGCCCTTACCTTCTGCCCCCCCCAAGAACCTCAAGGCAAAAGACTCTTTTTCGGACTTCAAAATTTTAATCATATTATATGACATTTAAATCATTTAAATATGACATTTCAAATATGACAAAATATCCTTAAAATATGAAGAATTCTAGTAAATCAAGATCAAAACAAAATTTTAATATGATACTTTCTTCTCATCAGAACTTAAGAGGAATAGATTTATAAAGCTCATTTTAACTTTGCATATTTGCTCATTTGATTAGAATAAGAACTCTATCTGAAATACTGCTACAAATGTTCTAACAATGAAACATACATACACACATTCAAAATTCATTTGGCAAAACAAATGTATCTGCCTAAATTTTCAGTCACAACAAGACAGATTAAATAAAAGTCTACTTGGAGTGTTTTAATACCAAAAAGATTTTTATTATAATTTGACAGAAAATAACTGACTAAACTACCCAATGAGAATACACTTGACCATACAGAAATCGAAAGCGTCGATGCAGAATTTGGCTCTTCTTTAAAACTATAATTTCACTTTAATTCAACATCACAAAGTTTTGTGCTAGTTCCCTTCTCTGTAAAGACAGTCCTGCTTAAGCAAGACTCCACACAAACTTGTGGAGATCCTTCCAGTATTTCAAGGAACAGATAGTTCAACATTAGAAGTCCAGTATCTACATTTTCAATATGGAAATTTCTCACCAAAAAAACCCTGAAACTTGCATTTAATCACAAAGAGTTGAAAATGTTCAAAGTAACACTGTGTACTCAATGTGAAATTTTTTTTAAAAAAAGGAGAACTGCACTTGATTTAATCATAAAAAAAGAAATGTCCTTAGTTTTAACCCATTAAAACTAAGTGTTTTAGCATCAAGTGTTTTCATCCATTCATTCTAGGAGTACCTACGCAATCCTTATGATGTGCAAGCTCTGATCTATAAACTGAACAAAAGAAACCAAAACTTGGGCTGGGAAGGTGGCTCAGTGGTAGAGCGCTTGCCTTGCATGCCTGAGGCCCTGGGTTCGATTCCTCAGCACCTCATAAGCAAAAAGAAAAAAGCTGGAAGTGGCGCTGTGGCTCAAGTGGTAGAGCGCTAGCCTTGAGCTGAAGAGCTGAGGGACAGCACCGAGGCCCAGAGTTCAGGGCCCATGACTGGACCCCAAAAAAAAAAAAAAAAAGAAACCAAAACTTTTCCCCTGAAGGAGGCTTCATCAGCCAAATATCTTCTATTACTACCTAACCAATTACATGGTAAAATTATCTATAAAGAGCATATAAGGAGAAAAAAACCCAATGAGAATGAAACTATTTTAAGTAAACTTATAGCCTATATATGTATCCATGAAAAACATACTTTAAGTCAGATGCGGGTGGCTCAAGGCCTGTAATCCTAGCTACACAGGAGGCTGAGATGTGAGGATAATAGTTCAAAGTCAGCCCAGGTAGTAAAGACGATGAAAATTATCTCAAATTAACCACAACAAGTGGAGTTGTAGCTCAAGTTATAGAGTGCTACCTTTGAGCACAAAGGCTCAGGGTCAGAGCCCAGGCCCTGAGTTCAAGCCTCTAGACTAGCATGTGTATGTACACACACCAACACCACTACCACTACCACCACCACCACCACCATCACCATCACCACCACCACCACCACCACCACCAGGGAAAAAAAAACCCAGCATCAAAAAACCCCATAATTTACTTGGATTTGAACTATATGTGAATATAATCCCTCTTGGCTGTGGTCTGTTGTAATTTATTTTTCTAACAATGAATAACATTCAAACATACTAATGTATATATACAATATTTTCTATTCTTCTAATGATGTCTATTTACATTGTTTGTGGACTTTTACTATTATAAAGTACTTACATAAGAGCAATATTTAAATTATTATCATTTATTATAGAGATCATTTAGTTACTTACATGTTTGAGCCCAACAGTCAAAGCAATGTTGCCAGCAGTGAGGGAAGGGATTTCTACATGTTGGTCAGCAAATGGCAAGAGTAGACGACTCACTCTCTCTCTACAAAACCATAATATAGATCTTTTTTTCCAGTAAAGTGCTTTTGAAGAAATAAGTGCAGGTTTAGAAAATAACCTAATTTTCTACTTACGTGCAGTTTCCATTAACATTATGGATGGCCAGCTGGGGCTTCAATGTGCCTGAGTAAATGCGTATAAAAACCAGTGGTCCTCGCTGCCTGTCATGGAGAACTTTAAATGCCAGTGCACATAAGTCACCCTTATACCACGGGCTATAAAATAATGATACATTACAGAAAGTCACTCTTATACCACGGGCTATAAAATAATGATACATTACAGAAAGTCACCCTTATACTACGGGCTATAAAGTAATGCTACATTACAGAAAGTCACCCTTGGGGCTGGGAAGGTGGCTCAGTGGTACAGCACTTGCCTTACATGCCTGAGGCCCTGGGTTCGATTCCTCAGCACCACATAAGCAAAAAGAAAAAAGCCGGAAGTGGCGCTGTGGTTCAAGAGGTAGAACACTAGCCTTGAGCTGAAGAGCTGAGGGACAGCGCCCAGGCCCAGAGTTCAGGCCCCACGACTAGACCCCCCAGAAAGTCACCCTTATACCACAGACTATAAAATAACGATACATTACAGAAAGTCACCCTTATACCATGGCCTAGGAAACACACTTCCTATATGTCTATACAGATCACATCAGAATCACTATGAAAATGTAACTCACATCCTCCAAAGATCCGTCATACCTTTAAATAAAGCTAGCCAGGTCTGTTAATTTACATCACTAAATATCTCTTCCCCCATTGGCTAAATTACTAAATGGAGATATTACTACTAAGTCTTCAAAAGTGAAAAGAACAGACTATCTTTAAATTATGACCTCTAACTTCATTGCTAAAAGTTCCCTCTTCAAAAAGACTATCTCCGCCAGGCGCCGGTGGCTTACACCTATAAATCCTAGCTACTAAGGAGGCTGAAACCTGAGAATCTCGGTTCAAAGCCAGCCTGAGCAGGAAAGTCCATGAGACTCTTACCGACAATAAACCACCAGAAAACCAGAAGTGGCACTGTGGCTCAAGTGGTAGAGTGCTAGTCTTGAGCTGAAGAGTTCAAGCTCCATGACAGGCCAAAAAAAAAAGACTATCTGGGAATGCCATACCACTTCTCAAGACACAGGATGACCAAATGGCTACTTGCCGGTGAGTGCCTTCACTCTTTCCTTTAGCCTTGTCCAGATACATAATCATAAAAATCTATAGTAAGAATCTGAGTTTGTTTATAAAGATCACAATCTTATAGAATGGTGTTTTTCAATTGGTGTTCATGGATAGGTTTTAGAAAGTTTGAATTTTCTTTAAATCGTCAAATTTTGTGTATAGGTACATCTTTTTGAAGAAATACCATGTTTTCATTAGTCTCAAAGAAATCCATGATCCCTAGATGATAGATCCTCTTCTCTGCATTTTATATATGGAAGCATAAGCAACTTGGAATTTAAATCCAACATTACCACGCCTGAATAATAGCTTCACAATGATGTCTTTCTACCTTAGAGATATGAAAAGTTATTAATGCCCTAGTTAACAATTACAAACCACTTCTCTATTTTGTACAATGCTCATATATTCAACAACTATTATTTAAGTACAAAGTTGTTAGTGACAACAGAAATAAGACAGTGACCTTTCCTATAATTGCAAGGTGAAATGAAGTTATTTTATTTTCACTATAATTGGATGTGTCTTTTATCTCCTTTGTCTCTTTTATTTCTGTGTCTCCAAGGTTCATTCTTTTTTTTTCTTTTTTGAGGTGTGGAGGTGATACTGGGGTTTGAATTCAGGGCTTTTGTGTCCATAATATATCATTTTCAAAGACTGTTTTTCATCACTGTTATTCCAAATGGGTAGTGTAACTATTTTTCATTAAGTAAAGTCCACTGCAGGAATTCTACTTATATGACAACATACTTACAGAAATTCATACTCCCGCTCTTCAGGTGAAGGCAAGTACATAGTGATGGCATCTAGCAAGGGCTGGACACCTTTGTTTCTCAGGGCACTTCCACAAAGCACGGGCACTGCTGTTTGGGCCAGAGTCACTCTGTGTATTGCAGCCTGCAGCTAAGTTAAGAAAGTGGAGACAGTAAGTATCTACTTTGTGTTGAGTGTACTGTTTTCTGCCAGAATCTTGCAAGGACAGGCCTTCCAAGCCACCCTTATAAAGCAACCCTTCTTACCACATCATCTTACAGTCATCATTTTCTTTATAACACTAATTACTACACCTGGCATGTGAGATATTTATTAACTGTCTCTTGCTTATTAGAATGTAAAAATCCCCACAAGTATTACAATCTACCCAGTGAAAATATTACTAACTGTCCAGAAACTAGAAAAGTTTAAGATATAAGCAAGTAAAAGAATATGAGTAAGTGAATTGATAATTTTGTGGTTCATCCACAGTTTAACAGAAGAACTGGAAATAAAAACCCACTTTATAATTACTTTTCTCAAAATAATTAGATCTAATATGTTAAACAAAATCCAAAGGAAAACAAAAAAATTAAAGTAGGAAACATTTTTTAAAAAGCACAAAAATCAAGGCTCTTGCAATCTACCTGCTTTTCCAGCTTTCAAAAAAGAACTAGTATGTCTGTTTTACTTTAGATTATAAGCATGCTAAAAACAGAATTCATGTTGGAGGACAACAGGAAACACTACACATCAAATTCTAAGCAAAAATTTTTTAAATGATTTCATATAATTAAAAAGAAAAAGACTTTTTTGTACCTCTAATTTTAAGTAGCTGAAAAGTAGGTTCTTGTGTCTTTAATTAATTAATTAATTTTTGTAGTAGTAGGGTTTGAACTTAGGGTCTTGAATTTGCTCAGTTGGCTTGCTTTTTGGCTGACTACTTGAGCCACACCCCAAACCTTGTTTCTTGCTGGTTATTTTGGAGATGGAGTCTAGTGAATTTTTCTACCAGGGATGGTCACAAAATGCAATCCTTCAGCTTCCAGCCTTTTGAAGAGCAAGGATTACATGCATGAATTAAAGTGCTGGACTTACCTTCATTTTTTTAATGGCTGTTTTGAGATAGGGTCTCACTATGTAGCCCAAGTTGGCTCCAAACATACAATCCTTCTGAATATCCCAAGTGCTAGGATTATAGAAATGAGCTACCATACCTGGTTTTATATTTTTTATGTGAATGATAACTAAGTAAACTTGTTGGGCTCACTCTTGGTCCCATATTTTTTAGATTACCAAAGTGAAACTTTCTTGTTAACTCTTAGAATCATAAAGGAAAATAAACAATATATTTGTCTACAAACAGGGAAAGGTATCTGGCAGATTCCTTGAGGAAATCTCAAGGAAATCTCAAATACTATGAGTATCTCAATTTCCTCTTTGCAGTTTTAATGAATGTTAAAAGACAAAAAACTGGGGCTGGGAAGGTGGCTTAGTGGTAGAGTGCTTTCTTTGTATGCATGAGGCAGTCGGTAAGATTCCTCAGCACCACATAAGCAGAAAAAGCCGAAGTGGGGCTGAGGCTCAAGTGGTAGAGCACTAGCCTACAGCTGAAGAGCTGAGGGACACCACCCAGGCCTAGAGTTCAGGCCCCACGACTGAAAAAAAAAAAAGAAGACAAAAACTATAACAAGTTTCTATTAAATATAAAACAGGTACAGAATATTGATCATGAAGTAGGTTGACATACCCGTAACTTTTAAGTATAACTTTGTATCTATGATTTCCCTAAATATCCTTAGAAAAATCAGAATGTAGAAGGACTGAAGAGTGAAAATACAACTCAATATAAATAAAAAACATCCAATTTCTAATTTTGTAAAGTGTATCTCAAAATAGTAAATCATTGGCATTAATACTTGCATGAGTAATGACTAACCTAATTTTTTAAGTTAGTATTTCCTAATAATATACATAGTTAAAAAACTAAATAAAATTTTGTCAAAGCAACTAAGTAATACAATTACCTTTTCAGCTGGTAGCAAATCAAAATTTTCACTAAATTCTTCTAAAACCAAAGCAGCAAATTCATCATCCAAATCTGCAACCTAAAGAGAAAGGCTTTAAGTTCTTCCCTGTACTTCCACAATTATTAATTTTCTTAAATACAACCAATATGAATTATTTAATTATTTCAAGATAGCTATAGCTTGCATCTTATTATACAGGCGCCCAAACTCTTCATAGCTTTCAGATAGTTTTTCTCTTGAAGAGAAGAAAATTAGAAACTAAGGAAATACTAATAAGACTCCTAAACTCAAAGAGCCAGAATTTGAGTAGAATCTCAATAAAGCACTTTCCCTACCAAGAGTGCTCAGAAGAAATGAAAGAAAACATACAACTTGCAGCCAATAGTAACACAATAGTTTGCTCTTAGATAATTTGGGATTTTAGTTAATAAAAAGTCATCTGGTATCCCTCTAACATTCTAGTTGACCATATTTCCTAAAACAGTCAAAGAATTGATCTTACTGTAATTCTTCACCAAGGGAAATCATTTCATGGAGGGATATTGACATTATTTCAATTCTTTTCTACCTTGAGGAAACAGGAGAATCTAGCAGGTAATAAATTAGTAAAACAGTTTAAAAAGTTGATAGCAGTATAAGGTAGCAAAATATTCAAACTATAGCAGAAATATACCTAATTGTCCAGGAAAGTAGTATCTGTGAGGTCGATCCCATCTGGACTCAGCCTGCTGGAAACAATTCCCCACTGTCTACCTGTTCATTTTCAGTCAAATTATATTACCTCCTTCTACATTATACCCTATGCAGTTAATATTAGAACCGTCTCTCAGGGCTGTTGTGAGGATTAAGTAACCAATTTCAATTCTATTTTCCACTCTATTCAGACATACAAAGTTGATTCTAGTCCCTAATAATATTTTCCACTATGAAAACCAAGACAAAATTGACCATTGTAACCATTTTTAAACACAGTTCAGCAATGTTAAGCACATCAATATCGCTGTGCTGAATACTATCCCACTGTGTGTTTATGACATATTTTATTCACCTCTTGATGAGCAGACGCTTGGCTGGCTCCCACACTTGGCTCTTGTGAGTAACACTGCTAGGGATGCAGATGTACAAATATTTTTTTCAAGGCCCTGTTTTTCATTCTTAGGAGTATGTATACAGAATGAAAATTTGGGATTATATAGTCATTCTATTTTCAATTTTCTGAAGAGCCTCCATGTTTTTTCAATAGCAATGATACAACTATACTCACTAACAATAGTGCCAGTTCACCAACAGTGAAGTTCACCAATAGTGAACTCAGGACCTTGTGTTCACTAGGCAGGAACTCTTTCACTTGAACCGTATGCCCAGCCTTTTTAAATTTTGTTATTTTCCAAGTAGGCTCTTGCTTTATGCCTAAGCCTACCTGGACTATGATCCTCCTATTTAAGCTTCCCTCTTAGCAAAGATAACAGATGTGTGCCACTACATCCAGCTCTTTAGGGATTGAGAAAGATCTCAAGAGTTGTTTTTTCCCAGGCTGGTCTTGAACTGCAATCCTCCCAACCTCAAGATTCCCAAGTAGATAGAATTAGTTGTGAGCCATCACTATGCTCATTTTTTTTTGGGGGGTGGGGGGTTGATTGTAGGTACATTAATGCATGTGAGGTGGTCTCATTGTCTAAATTTTCTTTTTTTTGTCTGTTGTGAGGCTTGAACTCTGGGCTTGGGCACTGTCCCTGCGCTCTTCAGCTCAAGGCAAGTGCTCTACCACTTGAGTCACAGCAGCACTTCCACTTTTCTAGTGGTTTATTGGAGATAAGAGTCTCATGGACTTTCCTGCCCCTGCTGGCTTTGAACCGTGATCCTCAGATCTCAGCCTCCTGAGTAGCTAGGATTACAGGTGTGAGCCACTGGTGCTTGGTTCATTCTCTAAATTTTATTTTATTTTATTTCATTATTTATTTTTGGTCAGTTGTGGGGCCTGAACTCTGGGCCTGAGTGCTGTCCCTCAACTCTTTAGATCAAGACTAGCACCCTACCACTGAGCCACAGTGCCACTTCTGGCTTTTTCTGCTTATGTGGTACTGAGGAATCAAACCCAGGGCCTCATGCATGCAAGGCAAGCACTCTACCACTGAGCCACCTTCCCAGCCCTCTCTAAATTTTATATATACTTATATACTCCTTATAGTTAATTAGGTATTGATTGATAATCACAAATTTTTTGTCATCATATATTATCATGTCCCTGAAGATGCGAGAATACATGCAAATATGTGTTGGCTCCTCAATGAACTATAAGATCCTTCTTTATAGTCCTATCTTTTTTGTATTAAAACAATATGTGTTCACACAAAACAAACCCACAGAAAAACCAACTATACATGCAGTCATGCTGTCTATTTTATTTTTTGTTCTGTGCTCTGCTAACCTAGAGTAGCAGTACTACAAAGTGGGCAGCGGTTGTAACTGAGCTAAGGCAGATCAAGATTCCAGCTCTACCACTTCATTAGCGGTGTGACAATTTAGTTAAGCATTTGAAGACTGTTTCTCCCTTTAACCACCAAAGAACCAGAAGTGGTGCTGTGGTTCAAGTGGTAGGGCACTAGCCTTGAGAAAAAGAAGCTCAGGGACAGTGCCCAGGCCATGAGTTCAAGTCCTAGGGCCAGAAAAAAACAAGCATATAGATAGATAGATAGATAGATAGATAGATAGATAGATAGATAGATAGATAGATAGATAGATTACTTGGTCAAATTTAAGTTAGAAGTGAAAAAAATCAAAGGGATCACACTCAAATACTTTTATCTATTGTAAGATTTAGGGAGTCTGAGGTATGTATTACTTTGTACTATAAATGAATACAAATATTAGAAATATGAACAAACATGAGCTTGCTATTTTCTGTCAAAATTTTGAGGATACAGTCTAGAGCTATATGGTTTAAAATTTTTCTAAATACTTTAATCTCTGGTAAAGATAAAAGCAGCTTGATCTCTGACCATCTTGTCAGTTGCTTTGGTCCAGCAATTATACAAATCAAACCTCAAGAAACTGTTGCACATGTGCAGTGGGAGATACAAAGAGGTTCATAGCAACAGTATTTGTAACAAAAGAAACCTTAAAGTCCATCCACAGGGGAAGATGGTAAGTTGTGCTCAAATCACATATTGAAACATTATGCAGGATAGAAACTGAATATGGTTAAATTTTAACTACATATAGTAACAGGGATGAATCTCTTACATAATAGGAAATAATGTAATAAAATACAAACAGTATATTCCACTTTAAGCTCACAACATGCAAAACTAAGTTCTTTAGGGATATAATTTGTAGTAATTTATAAAAAGCTAAAAAAAAGACAAATACTAAAATACGTCAGAGCTGGAGGTATTAGCTCAGTGGTAGAGCATATACTTCGCACTCTCAAGGCATTGAATTCAACAACCAACACAAAAGTATGTACTCATGCTTCTGTGCATGTGCCAGCACACACACATACACATAGTGACACAGCTGCATATACTGGTGTTGGCTTATTCATTAGACTTAAATATTCCACGTCATTTTATATAAATTTTTACAATAAATAATGCTCTTTCAAAGTTACTGAACACTTAATTTTAAACTCAAGAATTTACTTGTTCAATTAAGCTGTTCCTTGCTTCGAGTGTCTTCTTCAGCAATTCAGGATCACTCATTTCCAAGAGGGGTTTTCTCTCAAAGTCTTTTCCATCGTCTGAATTAGGATTCCAAAGAAGTTTTTCTTTACTTACTACATCCACAATTCCTTTGAAAGTTTTGGCTTCACCAATCGGTAACTATGAGCAGAGTGAGATTAGCATGATAAAAACCATCACTCACTTAGAACTGCCCTGATGACAAAACTCTACTCATACCATTTCCTCCCAAATGTCTATTGCCATTATAGCAATTTTTATTTATAGCCCAACTTCTTCCAAAAAGGTTTTGAGATTACCTCAAAAATGTATATGTCACAAAAAATAAATTAGTGAGGAACCTAAGGAACTTATGTTAATTAATGAATTTACCTGTAAAAGCAAAGGCTTTGCCTTTAACTTCTCTCTGATACTTTGAACTGCATAGAGGAAACTGTAAAAAGCAAAATAATCAGTTTAAAATATTTGAAGCAGGATTAAAAGTATTCCCTAATGAGGGAAGGGGTAACATTGACAAGAAGCCATGTACCCATAACCTTTGTTAATAGTAACAACTTAATAGTAACAATAAAATGTTCTCTAAAATAACTTATTATTTTCAATGCTTACCATTTAACAGCTTTATATGGGACAACACCTCGAATAAACTTGTTAACAGTAATTAAAAATCTACTATAATCCTACATAAAAGAGTTTAGAGATTAAGTTTACAGATGAAGGCTAAATGAGTTAAGATCACATGGGGAAAAAAGATTCAAAAGCAAGTTTACATGTTACTCAAGGATTCTTCTACAGTTGTATTTGCTATTACACAAGGTTACCAGATTTCTTCCAAGAGCCAGACTATTCTCTACATACATCACTGGTATGATACTATGTGGCTCATTTCTATGGTTACCTATGCAATAATCATCTTTGTCACACAGGTAATTTGTAGCTACATAAGGAGATCATTTTGGTCCCAATGTCCTGAGAACCAGCCTATTATTCAGCTATCTCCTTCCCCATCAGCACAGGCACATCACCCTACCAAGGAAACTCCAAACAGAAGGATCAGAATTGAGGCCAGCACATTTTAGAGACTGCTGTGCTGGAATTAATCAAGACAAGAATCCATTCAATAAATAAACAAGCAGCTTTGAATTACTGTGGAGAGTTACATAAACACAAAGAACACAGCTATGCAGTCCCAGAGGAATAACAGTTTGTTCTGTGATTTTAGTGCACGCTCTCTGGTGCTCTCTCTCGCTCTCTGGTGCTCTCTCTCGCTCTCTCTCTCTCTCTCTCTCTCTCTCTCTCTCTCTCTCTCTCTCTCTCTCTCTCTCTCTCTCTCTCTCTCTCTCTCTCTCTCTCTCTCTCTCTCTCCCTCCCTCATCTCCCTCTCCCTCTCTCTCCATAGACCAGAATCTTTCCCTATCACATTTTCCCTGGAATCCTTAGTGTTCTTGATTTTCTCCCTTTCACTGAGCTGTTCCCAGTAGCTGGAGAAAATCAGGGGATAAGTGCAGGAAACTACTCTCTAGCTCTAGGAATTATGAGGGATAAGTAAACATTAGCAATACCAGGTACTATCCCTCTAGAGTTCCAAAGATAACCAATAAAATCAATAAGATAGATAAAACTTTATCAGGATCTGAGAAACATGATCTAGCCCCCTAAACTCAATTGTAATCCATGAAAAGATCAAATTATATGCTAACTTTGATAAACCAAAGACATCCTATATACCTTGCTCCAGTTTTGTCCATCTTGTTTAAAAAACAGATTCGAGGTATTTTGTGTTTGTCAGCTTGCCTCCATACAGTAAGAGTTTGGGCCTAAAACAAAGAAGGGGGGAAAACCCTCAGTGTTAGGTTTTATTTCATTGTCGAGGATCGTCAGGTGGGGCATTCAATAATTTATTAGTACCCTGACTTCATTTTGAAAATTTTCAAATCTGTAGAGAAGCTGGTAAGAGAGTAAATGATTCTAGAATATTAATATTTGGCCACATTTACTTTACTGTCTCTACCAACATGCATGGATTGTGTATGTGGTGGCAGTGTGAATGTGCTGCCCAAATCCCCATTTTCAGGGAAACTGACTGATGTACCAACTGCTGTCCCTCTGGATCTACCACCATACCTGCCCAGGTCCATCTTCTTAGCTGTTCTGGCTAAGGACTGAGCATACCACGGGTACAAGTATAGACCTGTTCCTCTAGGACATGATTTCTCTGACATGATTCCAATTTGGCTCAAGTACTCCCCACTAGCTTGGCCAAATCTTTCGTGGAGCTTTGGTACAGAGACTCAATCTACCTAATGCTTCCTTGCACTTCCTTCACAGGCATCCGACCTGCACTGTGATCTGAATGTTCTCCACCACTTCTGTCTCCTCTCCCTTGCTCTTCGCTCAGTGGCAGATATTGTCATACTTTAACACATGAACAAGGACTTTTTCCTGAATAAATAAATGTAATTACCATACTCAGAAAACTTTATGTTTGACACAATATTTTTATCTGATATCGGTAGTCCATGTTCAAATCTCTCTAATTTTTCCCAGTGATATTTTCTGTAACCTTCTTTTATGATCTGGGACCCAGCTGAAGAGCATAAGTCACATTTAGTTTTCTGGCCTCTTTAGGATTTCTCCAGCTTCTTACCAACGACCACCATCCCCAGTCATTTATAGTACTTTAAGACATTTTTCAATTTCCAGAAAGTTATAGTTAGTTTTGTTATTGTTGTTGTTTCTAGAGGTTTTTCACTTAGATTTCTCTTATTGTCCCATGGTTACATATAGACCAAACATCTTTGGGAGGAATAGAACACAGGTAATACTGTGTCCTTCTTGGTTCATTATACTATATCAATTTGTCCTAATTTGGGGACTACTTAAGATAATATCATGGCCGATCACTGGTGGCTTGTGCCTGTAATTCTGGCTACTTAGGAGGCTGAGACCTGGAAGACTGGAATTAAAAGCTAGCCCAGGAAGAAAAGTCTGTGAGACTGAATGACTCAAGTGGTAGAATGCCTGCTGTGAGCAAGAAAGTAGAGTGAGGGCACAGAAGTCTTAAAGAAGGCCTTGAGTTCAAGCCCTGGTACTGGCATATACACAGAGACACAGAAACATATAATTAGTAATTTTAAGGTTAAAAGAAAATGGATTCCACATTCAACATAGAGCCTATGTTGGTTGTAGGAAAAGAGGATTTAACTATCCCTTAAAAAGAGAGCACTAATAATTAATCCACTATCAAAATTTAACAATCTTCACACACAAATACATATACTTACACACTTCTTTTTGGCAGTGCTAGTATCAAATCCTGGGTCTCATGCACATAAGGAAAGTGACTCCTAGCCCAAGACCTTTCATAGGAGTTGTTGGGAGATAATTTTTCACAGGTCTCTCATGTTCCTACATGTTGTTTTAAAAGACACTGATTCCCTCTATTCTGGCCCATTTTTTCAAGGATCTAGGTCTATTAAACAGCTTTAAAAACAGATAGTGTGTCTTTGGGAACAAAATGCAGGTTTGCTTACCTTCCTAATAAATAATGTCTGCCTTCAGAAGAAAAGGCAGGAATTGATTATTGCACACTATAAAATATTCCTATTAAGTACAAAATTCCTCTTTTTATTGGCTTTTCCCCTGCTCACCGTGTCCAAGACTAGAACTCAAGCTTGGTATCTGATGCTTTTGCTCCTTGGCTGATGGTCTCCTATTTGGGCCCCTCACCCCCACCCCCAAGAGTGCTCTTAATCCCCTTCAGAGCCAATGGTCCCTAACCCCTTTCATGCCACCCTGTAGAGATCCAGAAACCAGAACAAGAAAATACTAAAACTCATTTGTGACTAAAAAGTTCTTTGTCTCTTACTCAGGAACTCTGTGTGTCCTGCCAGAAGCCATGAAACTAGGGCAGATGAATGGGTTGGCTTCAAGTAACAAAACCTCAGGCTCTTTGCAGTTCTTGACACTAACTCTCATTATTTTCTACAGAGAAGCTAACATTTCTATCAAATATCCAAGATCATATTCAATATTAAATTTCAGCCTCCCACCAAAAGTGAAGACAAAGGGTGAACCAATTCAGCAGGGATACTCAGTAGACACTATGTTGGAAATGAACTACACAACTTGGGAAGAAGGGATGTCAGGAGGGGAAAAACTGGGAGAGAAATGTACTCACTACCTGACCTATGTAACTGTAATCCCTCTGTAAATAACCTTTACAATAGAATTTTTAAAAGAAAAAAAAATTAAAAATAAATTTCAGCTTCCCAAAACCATAATGAAGGGCTACAGTTATCTAATTTTAACATATTCTACATATATGTATAGACATGTGTGTCTATATATGTGTACATATACATACACATACATGTTTATAAACACACACGCACATAGGTTCACAAATCATGGTGTCTTTTTTTGGGTGGGTGGGGATCTGCTTATGGGCCTGAACTCTGGGCCTGGGCGCTGTCCCTCAGCTCTTCAGCTCAAGGCTAGTGCTCTACCACTTGAGCCACAGCGCCACTTCCGGTTTTTTCTTTTTGCTTATGTGGTGCTAAGGAATCGAACCCAGGGCCTCATGCATGCAAGGCAAACACTCTACCACTGAGCCTCCTTCCCAGCCCTGCTGTCTTTTTTTTTTAATTTAGCAACATTTTTACCTCTACACCAGCAGAGGCATCAAATACAGCCACTGCACCATCCAATACTCGTAAGCAGCGCTCAACCTCCAGGGTAAAATCCACATGACCTAAGAAAAGGACAAGGAATACTAACAACCATCTTAAAAACAAAAACAATCACAAGACTCAGCAGTTTCACTTCTGGTTATATACCCGAAAAGACATTTGTACACTCATGTCCACAGCAACATTATTTACCAAAAAGTAAAAGCAACCCAAATATCCCTCAGTGGAGGAATAAACAAAACCTGGTACAGACAGGTAGGCCCTCTACATCCACGGGGTTGCAACTGCAGATTCAATCATGGATGGAAAACATTGGAGAAAAAACTGTGTTTAAACTAAATACTTGCAGACTTTTTTTTTGTTATTCTCTAAACCATACAGTATAACAACTTTTTGTAGCATTTAAATTAGTTATTACAATCATGTGAGAGGATATACATAGGTTATATGTAAGTATTTTTCATCTTGTATAAGGGACTTGAACATCTACAGATTTTGGTATCCACAGAAGATCCTGGAACATTATCCCTCACACATATTGAGAGATAGCAATACATAAAAGGGAATACTATGTTCTCTTCAAAGGAAAGAAATCTTACAAGCTGCTACAACATGTTATGTGTTAAGTGAATAAGACTATCATAGGACAAATGTGATATGATTCTATTTGTATGAAGTATTTAAAGTAATCAAGTTCATGGATGTATAAATTGGAATGATGGTGTCGGATGAGGGACAAAACAGAACAGTTGTTTAATAAAGTACAAAGTTTATGTTCTGCAAGATGAAAAAGTTACTGCGCATCTGCTTCAAAGTGATGTGGATATACTTAACATTACTGAATATATATTTAAAAATAGCTGCTGTGGACAGAGGGGAGCAAGATAGTGGCACCAAAAGGGAGCTACTGGGTCCAGGCCCAACTGGGATTCCCACCACTGCTGCTGCTATTGACCATGGCCCTAGCGTTTGACTTGATCTTGGGTGATACGGCATCCTGCCACGGGGCCTGTCAGTTGACCTACTCCTTACACACCAACCCTAAGGAAGAGGAGTTGTCTGCATGTCAGAGAGGTTGCAGGCTGTTTTCAAGTTGTCAGTTTGTGGATGATGGAATTGATTTAAATCGGACCAAATTGTAATGTGAATCTGCATGTACAAAACATATTTCCAACCTGATGAGCAATATGCTTGCCATCTCGGATGCCAAGATCAGCTACTATTTGCCGAATTGAATAAGAACAACTAATGTCCCTGATGCCAAAAATACACCTCCTCTTCCCTCTAACTCTGGTAAGCTCATTCTGGAGTTACATGATGGACTCTGCACAGAGCTTCATAACCTCTTCATGGACCTTTCATCGTCAAGCTGATGATGGGAAGATAGTGATATTCTAGTCAAAGCCAGAAATTCAGTTTGCACCACAGTTGGCACAGGAGGCTACAAATTTGGGATAATCTTCTCTGAGCAAAATGTCCTATCTGCTCTTGAGAAGTTCACAGTCACACAGAAACTATCTTGAAGATGGAGAAAGTGATGGCTTTTTGAGATGCTTCTCTCTCAACTCTGGGTGGATTTTAACCATGACTCTTGTCCTCTCAGTAATGGTTTTACTCTGGATTTGTTGTGCAGCTTTTGCTACAGCTGTAGAACAGTATGTTCCCCCTGAGAAGCTGAGTATCTATGGTGACTTGGAATTTGTGAATGAACAAAAGCTAAGCAAATATCCAGCTTCTTCTCTTGTGGTTGTTAGATCTAAAGTTGAAGATCATGAAGAAGCAGGACCTCTGCCTACTAAAGTAAATCTTGCCCATCCAGAAATTTAAGAGGTCTTCTTAAAAAGAAAAGTGGGAAGGTGGCTCAGTGGTAGAGCACTTGCCTTGCATGCTTGAGGCCCTGAGTTCAATTCCTGAGCACCACATAAGCAGAAAAAACAAAAAGCCGGAAGTAGTGCTACGGCTCAAGTGGTAGTGCACTAGCCTTGAGCTGAAGAGCTGAGGGACAGCGCCCAGGCCCAGAGTTCAGGCCCCACAACCAGACCCCCCCCCCAAAAAAAAGGGGGCTGGGAAGGTGGCTCAGTGGTAGAGCGATTGCCTTGCATGCATGAGGCCCTGGGTTCGATTCCTCAGCAAAAAGAAAAAAGCCGGAAGTGGTGCTGTGGCACAAGTGGTAGAGCACTAGCCTTGGACTGAAGAGCTGAGGGACAGCGCCCAAGTTCAGGCCCCACAACCGGACCCAAAAAAAAAAAAAAAAGAAAAAGAAAAGAAAACTGAAATTTCCATTCCTCATAGAGCTTTTAAAATGGTTTCATGGGGCTGGGAAGGTGGCTCAATGGTAGAGCACTTGCCTTGCATGCATGAGGCCCTGGGTTCGATTCCTCAGCACCACATAAGCAAAAAGAAAAAAGCCGGAAGTGGTGCTGAGGCTCAAGTGGTAGAGCGCTAGCCTTGAGCTGAAGAGCTGAGGGACAGAGTTCAGGCCCCACGACCGGACCCAAAAAAAAAAAAATGGTTTCATTAGATTTAGGCCATAAGTCAATATGAAATGCAAATTAATTCACCCAAATGTGTGAGGACGATATTTACTATAACTGTACCTATAGGGTTTTTCCCCCTAGTAACTTAAGACATGGACATTTGGGGTTGTATTTTTATTTTACTAATGTCTATAGCCACTTTGTAAGTTGTGTTGGTTTTGTTGGTTTTTTTCTCTGTTAGCCAAATTCTATGAGCTGATCGTAGTTCTTCCCCACCTCCTATCATGATACTGTCAATCATCTTAGTTAATAAGCTGAATACTTAGGATATGACACTTTTGCTTAGCAGTGGCCCACAAAGCTGTAATTTGAAATTTAGCAGAAAATGGCATTTAATGACACTACATTTTCAATTGTATTGAATTGAAATAATTAAAATTTTATTTGAATAATTATGTGCTGAAAAAAATAGCTGCTGTGTGCTAGTAACTCATACCTGTAATCCTAGCTACTCAAGAGGCTGAGATCTGAGGACTGCAGTTCAAAGCCTACCTGGGCAGAAAATTCCAGGAGATTTATCTCTACCTAGCTACCAAAAAAAAAGAAAGAAAGCTGGAGGTAGAAGTGTAAAGCACTAGCCTTGACCAAAAAATAAATAAAACTAAAAAAAAAAAAAAAAAAAAAAGAAAGCTTAGGAACAGTGCTCAGGTCCTGAGTTCAAGCTCTACAGGACTAGCACACACACACAAAAAAGTTATGCCAGGGATGCTGGTGCACTCCTGTGATCCTAGCACTCACAGGAGGAGTACATGCAGGACAACTACAAGTTTGAGGCTAGCCTGGGCAACTAAGCAAGACTATATCTCACTATTTTCCCCCAAAAAGTTTAGGATGACTAATTGTATAATGTTTTAATAGCATAATAGTAAAAATAATAATACATCTCCACCCAAATCCCACACAAACAAAAAACTAAAGTCCTATATATCATATCTGTATGGGTGAAACAGAAGCATACCTGGTGTATCAATCAGATTGACTCTGTACCCCTTCCAATCAAAAGTAACGGCTGCTGATTGAATGGTAATGCCTCTTTCTCGCTCCTGAGCCATGAAATCTGTTACTGTGTCTCCATCATCAACATCTAATCAGGAAAAAGAGGACACAGTTTAACAGCCAGAGCATTGCATTGATACTTGGAATCTATTTGACATAATTTTCCTTAAGAAAAATCTTTCCCCAAATATTTGCTCTAATATTTACAAAGCTTTTCTTTTTTCTCAAGGATAGCACTCTACCACTTGAGCCACAGCACCAATTCCATTTATAAAGCTTTTTTCAAACTACTTTGACATAAAAATGCTTTTTCTCATAGTAGGGCATGGCTGAAGTTATAGAGTACTTACCTAGAAAAATACAAGGTCTGGAGTTTTACCAAATATTAATTTGATTAAACTACGTACTTTTTAATTTTTTTCCCATTTTAACTTTTATTACCCTTCTTTATCCTTCTTGATCCCTTGATAGGAGGCAAAGTTGTGTAATCTAACAACACAAACTTATATCCTAGCTTACCACTCACTTACCCTATGATCTTGAGCAAGTTACTTAACTTGGTTTGGAGAGTGAAATGAGATGGTACTGAGTACCTAGTCCAGTAGATGATAAATGGCAGCAACACACAATAAAGTAATAGAGATAACTTAGATATCAGACCATTACTTCAGGTACACAATTTGGAGATATGAGGAAAAGACTTATCAGACATATGACAAAACAGAGAAAACTTAACAATGCTGCATAATACAATAATTATTTTATGAGAAATCAGGTGGTTATACAATTAGGAACCTACTCTCATGAAGCTTCTAATCCTATGTTCTCTCCCTGAAGAAATTCTAAGTCTCAGTCACTTCTCAGGGGATAGAGAAATGGCTACCAGTAGGGGGCATACCATAAAGTAGACTTCTGAACCTTAATTTCCAAAGTAAGCTAAGAGCAGCACTGCTATTTTAAAACAAAAGAAAAACACAAAACAAAATAAAATATTATCTAAGGATCCACATTTACATGCTTAACCAAACAGCTTAATCTTCACATTACAGCTACAAAAATTCAAAACTTAGGTAAATGCCATTATAGTAAACTAAGGATTTTTTAGAAATTCTTTTTTTTCTCCCTTTCTACATGAGAATTTGAGGATTTACTTTTCAGTTCTTTTCTTCAAGAAATGAGACAACCAAAAAATTAATCGTGTTCCTGGGCAACATACAACAAAACTTCTGATGGGTAAACTAAATGTGAATTGGGAAGAATTATCACTTAGGGATATCACTTTGGGCTTTCCTGAAGAGGGTATGGCATGTCCCTATGTGAGACCTGCAAAGAGGCCTACGGATTTGTAACAGCAGATAGTCATTGCTACAGAACATCAGTCTCCTACTAAACTAGGGTGGCTTTTGTACAAAGAAACATCTAAAGCTATTGGGAAACTGTCCCATAACCTTCTGGGTGCAGTGGTGCCAATGAAGCCATTATGGCCTTAAAGTCTGCATGTTCAGTGCAGTATTAAAAGAGCCTTTGATGTATGTTGCAGCTACCTTGTCTTTAAGTTGTGGTTTAGACATCAGTGATTCCATGCCATAATCAAAGGTTCTAGATTGACTTCTTAATCAATTATTTTCCAATGATGCTTTTGCTAATAGGGAGTGGGGATAGGAGGAATCCATTCTAACCTCCCAATGATCTTGTGTATCCAGAATAGTACAATATTCTTTCTGTGGTGGTAGTTTTGCCTGCATCAATATGAGCCATAATTCCAATATTACGGATTCTGTTTAAAAAGGGGAGGGAAAATGCATTATTAGGTATATACTAATAAAATATAAAACAAAATATATATAGTATATACATTTCAAAGCTGGTTAGTATTCTTATAATTTATATAATTACGTAAAACCTAGAAAAAAGCTAGGCGCCATTGGTTCATGCCTGTAATCCTAGCTACTCAGGAGGCTGAGATCTGAGGATCAGAAGGAAAACAGCCTGGGCAGAAAAGTCTGTGAAACAGACTCTTTCTTATCTCCAATTAAATCACAGAAAAAACCAGAAGTGTTGCTGTGGTTCAAGCAAAAGTAGCTCAGGGACATGCTTAGGCCAAGTTCAAGCCTCAGGACTGGCAAAAAAAAACAAACTAAAAAAACAAATTTGAAAAAACTGAAAACATATCCTATCACATTAGTGTGAAAAAAACAGGTAAGCAGAAAAAGCAAGCAACAAAAGCTGCTAAGCAAGTACAATCTTGAGAGAATATCTTATATTCAGTTCGATGAGAAGTTTGCTGTTGTTGTATTAAAAATGTTTAGCATTAAACTGTGAAAGGAAAATTGCTTTTAAGATATACTAACAGCCAGGTGCTGGTGGCTCACGCCTATAATCCTAGCCACTCAGGAGGCTGAGATCTGAGGATCACGGTTCAAAGCCAGCCCAGGCAGAAAAGTCTGTGAGACTCTTATCTCCAATAAAACCATCAGAAAACTGGAAATGGTGCTATGGCTCAAACGGTAGAGCACTGGCCTCGACCTCGAGCTGAGGTGCTGAGAGACAGCGCCCAAGCCCAGAGTTCAAGTCCCAAGACTGACCAAAAAAAAAAAGAAAAAAGATGCACACTAACATCTATCTTTACTTAGCAAAGGCAGAAAGCTACAGAAATTAACATTTCACTAGTAATGCCCATTATAGTATATTTTTAAGCAGTCCATGGGGAGGAACAACATAGTATCAACCATAGTACTTACTTAGCTATAGGAGGGCTAATGATGGAATGTAGCGACTTAATATCATTTCCTATTAAGCCTAAAGGAAAGAGGGTTAAAATTGAACTGTTAATTTTATGAAAATTCCTTTAATTTACAAATGGAAATATCTAAACTTAATTATATCTAAATATATATAAATTATATCTAAATATATATAAATATCTAAACTTATTAATTTCAAGTAAAATTCAAATTTCAAATAAAACTGACATTATTTAAAATTCATTCCCCCTCCCCCCGCAAAAAAATAAAACATGTTTTCCTACAATCTGTAAGGAAAAAGCTAGAGTTGATGGTAAAAGTTGTTTTGGTTTTTTTGGGGGGGAGGGAGGGTCCGGTCATGGGGCCTGAACTCTGGGCCTGGGCGCTGTCCCTCAGCTCTTCAGCTCAAAGCTAGCACTCTACCACTTGAGCCACAGCGCCACTTCCAGCTTTTTTCTTTTTGCTTATGTGGTACTGAGGAATCGAACCCAGGGCCTCAGGCATGCAAGGCAAGCGTTCTACCACTGAGCCACCTTCCCAGCCTGATGGTAAAGGTTTTAAATAGCCAGATACAAGTGGTTCACACCTATAATCCAGTTGCTCAGGAGACTGAGGATTAAGGACTGCAGTTCAAAGCCAGCTAGAGGAGACAAAAACTTAGAAACTGTTTTTTTGTTGGTGGTGGTTTTTTATTTGGTTGTGGGGTTTGACCTCTGGATGTGGGCTCTGTCCTTGAGCTCTTCAGCTCAAGGTAAGCTCTCTACCACTAGAGCCACAGCGTCACTTAAGCCACTTCTGGCTTTCTGGTGGTTAACAGGAGGTAAAATTTCTCAGAGCCACACCAGTGGCTCACACCTGTAATCCTAGCTTCTCAGGAGACTGAGATCTGAGGGTCATGGTTCAAAGCCAGCCTAGGCAGAAAAGTCTGTGAGACTCTTATCTCTAATTAATCACAAGAAAACAGGAAATAGCACTGTGGTTCAAGTGGTAGAGCACTTGCCTTGATCTGTGGAGCTGACGAACAGTGCCCAGGCCCAGAGAGAGTTCAACTTTCCTGCCCAGGCTGGCTTTGAACTGTGATCCTCAGATCTCAGCCTCCTGAGTAGCTCCTCACTTGTGAGGCATCCAGTAGAAACTCCTATCTCCAATTAACCAGAAAAAAAAAAGCAGTTGCATAAAGTAAAAATTTTTTAAAAACCAATATCTAGGTCATATTTTCTGGAAGATACAAAGTAGCCCCAATCTCTGTCACCTCCTATACTTCCAATTACCAAATGTAGAATTAGAATTAATGTTCATAATGATATTGATACAAGTAAAATCTGAATTAAAAAATTTTAAATGCACAGTTCAGGGTACCTATATTTTCTAAAACTTGCAAGCTCAGCATGATCCTCTAAATAGCTAATAACCAAATCATGGTACAATCTGAAACTTACCTGCCCTTGGCAATCCCAGGACACAATACCTTTAAAGATGGCTTGGGAGCTATCACAGAAAATAAGCTGTAAGGGCTGGGAAGGTGGCTCAGTGGTAGAGTGCTTGCCTTGCATGTATGAGGCCCTGGGTTCAATTCCTCAGCACTACATAAGCAGAAGAAAAAAAAAAAAAGCCAGAAGTGGCACTGTGGCTCAAGTAGTAGAGCGCTAGCCTTGAGCTGAAGAGCTGAAGGACAGCACCCAGGACCAGAGTTCAGGCCCCACGACTGGACCAAAAAAAAAAAAGAAAAGAAAAGAAGCTGTAATAATCTAAAACTTCTAAAAGGTCAAGCAGTATTTCTTCTTGAGACACAGTCTTACTATATATCTCAGCCAACCTAGAATTTGCTATGTAGTTCAGGCTGACCTCAAATTTGGTCCCAGTCTCCTGTGTGCTAGGATTATAGGTGTGTTCCACTACACCCAGCCAGCTTATATTTTTTAAAATATAAATATATGCCCATAGTGTCTAAATGCCATGCTTACCATAGATTTCATTAATAAGTAATATTAAAGCACTTTTAAATGCAATTATATTTGTAAATTTAATCTGTATCTTGGTGCTATTTAAACGAGTTCTTCCAAATTTCAGTTTCATATTATTTCTTAAAACCCTGTGACGGTCTAAAGATCAAAAGATAACCTATACTCTACAGCTGAATTCACATAGATAGAAAATGAAAACCTACATATGAACAATTAATGCAGTCTATTAAATTCCTTTCAAGTCAAGAACTAATGAGTATTTTCAATGCACCATTTTCTTTTCTTTTTTTTTTTGTCGGTCATGGGGTCTGAACTCTGGGCCTGGGCACTGTCTCTCAGCTCTTCAGTTCAAGGCTAGAGCTCTACCACTTGAGCCATAGCACCACTTCTGGCTTTTTCTGCTTATGTGGTACTGAGGAATGGAACCCAAGGCCTCATGCATGCAAGGCAAGCCCTTAATCCATCATTTTCTTGACAAAGATGGTAATGAGAATAACAATAGAATTAAACTAGTTTCAACCAGTCTACCACGCACTTGCTAATACAAGACACTAGGAATAATGTTGCACATATGTTGGCTTAGTAACAATTAGAAATTAAAATATTTTGCTCCTAAGCCTGCCAGCCCCTAATAGCTATATATCAAAATAAATATTTGCCAAGCACCGGTGGCTCATGCCTGTAATCCTAGCTACTCAGAAGGCTGAGATCTGAGGATGGCGGTTCAAAGCCAGCCTAGGCAGGAAAGGCTGTGAAATTCTTATCTCCAATAAACCACCAGAAAACCAGAAGTAGCTCTGTAGCCTTGAGCTGAAGATCTGAGGGACAGAGCTCAGGCCCAGAGTTCAAGCCCCATGAATGACAAATGAAAAATAAAAATAAATAAATATTTAATCAAACTACTCCTAAGACTCTTCACATTAATATTTTCTAGTAAACTTGCACTGACAGAAAACAGTTTGCATAAAGCCTAGCAATGAATTACAAAAAAAATTTTTACAGCAAGAGCTTCTCCACATGAACTCACATGCTAATTAATCAGCTACCACCTCCAGCAATCTTGTCTTTGCTCATTCCCTCAGTATGTCCAGCAGAGGTGGAACACAATTCCATTGTATTCCTTCCCTCCTAACATCCCTCACAATACCCTTACCCCCAAGAATCTTAAGAAAATGGCCAAGAAGTAGAACAGAGTCAGAGACCTCTGAAAAAAAGAGATTCTCGCAAACAAAAAACATAAAAGAGCAAGAGAAAAAAGAAAGGAAGCAAATTAGTAAAATCAGAATCAAACATCTGTACCTGGTAAGGAACTGTAATTTCTCCCAAGAAGTATCCATGGCTTTGATCTTTTTAAACTTGCTCTTATACAGCAGCACATATTCTGGTAAAGAGAAAACAAAATCTGACATTAATTTTATTTTAGATCCTAATTAGATTTTTATTGCAGTAATTTTAACATTGTAACATGCTTTGTCAGAAGAAAACACTTTGCATCCCCTTTTGAAGGAACCCAAATTCTCATATTCTTTTTTTTTTTTGTTTTTTTTTTGGGTTTTTTTTTTTTTTTTTTTTTTTTTTTTGTCGGTCGTGGGGCTTGAACTCTGGGCCTGGGTGTTGTCCCTCAGCTCTTCAGCTCAAGGCGAGCGCTCTACCACTTGAGCTACAGCGCCACTTCCGGTTTTCTGGTGGTTTATTAGAGATAGGAGTCTCACGGTCTTTCTTGCCCGGGCTGGCTTTGAACCGCGATCCTCAGATCTCAGCCTCCTGAGTAGCTAGGATTACAGGCGTGAGCCACCAGTGCCCGGCTCTCATATTCTTTTAAGAACATCACAAACCAAATCTATATTACAGAAAAGAGTAAGAATAAAATTAATACTAATATAAATGTTCTATTTGGAACTGACCTTTAGACATGGCTTAGACATGGCATGGTGCTGGGCACTTATTGGAAATGCAAATTTTCAGACCCTACTCTAGACAAGAAAAGCAACTGATTGTGATAGCTACAATTTGAAATCTGGGACAGACAGAAAACTTTAGATAAGAGTCAGAAAAGTTAAATAAGTATTTCCACACTGGATATTCTTGGTTCTACTAAACGCTTGTGGAGAGCAAGAGTTCAAAATACAATAGCTACTTTAAGGATTTATGTTTGTCTGTGTTGGTTTTTGTGTGTATGTGTGTGTGCACACACACACATGCATGCGTGCCAGGACTGGAGCTTGAACTCTAAGCCTTTCACTATAGCTGGGCTTTTTCCCATAAAGCCCTCAGCTCAAGGCTAGCACTCTACCACTTGAGCCACAGCGCCACTTCCAGCTTTTTTCTTTTTTGCTTCTGTGGTACTGAGGAATCGAACCCAGGGCCTCAGGCATGCAAAGCAAGTGCTCTATCACTGAGCCACCTTCCCAGCTCAGTTTTTTGTTTTTTTGTTTTTTCTGCCGGTCGTGGGGCCTGAATTCTGGGCCTGGGCACTGTCCCTCAGCTCTTCAGCTCAAGGCTAGCGCTCTAGCGCTTTGACCCACAGCACCACTTCCAGCTTTTTCTGCTTATGTGGTGCTGAGGAATCGAACCCAGGGCCTCATGCTTGCAAGGCAAGCACTCTACCACTGAGCCACTTTCCCAGCCCCTAGCTCAGTTCCTAAGTAACTAGGATTATAGATTTGAGCCACTGGTGCCTCAAGATAGCTTGTTTTCAGGATTTCTAACAGTAGCTATCCATGTGAGTCATTTGAAAGCTTCTTTAAAACAAGACAGTGGGGCTAGGCACTGGTGACTCATGCTTGTAATCCTAACTATTCAGGAGTCTGAGATCTGAGGATCATGGTTTGAAGCCAACCCAGGCAGGAAAGTCCATGAAACCCTTACATCCAATAAACTACTCAGAAAAAGATGGAAGTGGAGCTGTGGCTCAAATGATAAAGTGCTAGCCTTGAGCTAAAGAAGCTCAAGGACAGCCCCTAGGCCCTGAGTTCAAGCCCCAGGACTAGAAGGAAAAAAAAAAAAACATGACAGTGAGATGGAAAAAACTGGGAGAGAGCAAGGGAAGGGATAACATTATCTAAAAAGAAATGTACTTATTACCTGACTTATGTAGCTGTAACCCCTCTGTACATCACCTTTATAATAACAATTAAAAATTAAAATTAAAAGAAACATGGCAGAGGGGAAAGGGAGAGAAGAGCTGGGAGAATGGGAAGCAATATTGTTAAAAGTCTCCCAGTTGCCTCCAATGTCACATCACAATGAGAATCAGAGTTAGAGCAGGCCTATGTAAAACCAAGTCTATCTTCTATACTAGCTGCTGTCTTTATCTTCTTACACTGGATACTCTCCATCCTAATCTATCCCTAGACTACTAGACACACATTTACACCCGTCAACATATGCAGACTATTTAGCGTATGTAATAACATCACAAGTTAAATATATAAATATATATTCTTCTGAATGCTGCACAGTAGCAGAACTGAATTTACAGACTGATGATCAAAGATGTGTCTTCTGGGTTAAAGGTTCTCCACTAGTCCTCTCCTCTGCTAAGTCACTGCTGGAGAAGAAAAACCAGACAAGCTGTTGCCTGTCACTTAGCTGTAAATGATACACTGCATGGCTTCATTTGAGAATATTTCTAATGTACACTGAAGATGTGACCATTTACAAAATCATTTATAATATTTGCAAGGAGATTCAGAAATCAGGCAGAGCTTAAAGACTGAGACAATATTCCTGAAATATGGGACAAATTCCAAAGTAGCCAAGCAATTGGCTTTCAACAGCTCTGCAGAAAAAGTCTGATTGATTGATTGATTGATTGATTGATCAATCGATTGATAGTACTGGTGAAGTAAGGAGAGCCTCACACTTGCTATGAAGGCACTCTAACATCTGAGCCACTCCACCTTTAGAACCATACTGCCTGTACAATTTGCAATATATTTTCAAGGTGGAGTCTTGTGCTATGCTTGGGCTAGCTTGGACTGTGTTCCCCCTATTTATGCTTCCCTTTGTTGCTGAAATGGCATGCATACATGAGCCTAGTCATTGTGCTTTTCCCACAGCTTGGAATGCCTCTATGCTCAGGCACTGACTGAGCTGGAGTATCCTGAACTCTTATGCCTGGGCTGGCCTTGAACTGTGTTTCTCTCTCTCTCTCTCTCTCTCTCTCTCTCTCTCTCTCTCTCTCTCTCTCTCCCCCCCCCCCCCAAGTTGCTAGGATAAAAGTCACACTACCTTGCAGAAAAGTTTTATTTTAAATCTTGACACTGACTTTAACAGAAGCTTTATTTCATAAAAGCTTCAACCTACAGACTTTAGAGTATAAAGCATATCTTTGCAGTTTAAAGATGATAATTAAGTGCTGCCATTGTTAGGAAAGATATAGACCACTACTGTCCTCCAATAAATGGCACTTTATACCTCATGAGAACAACACTTCCTCTGTTTTTTGTTTTTTTTATTATTAAAGTAATTTCTTTTGACACTTGTTAAATTAAAAGAATTTCTTCTCAATTAGTTTACCTTGAGGATAGCCAAAGGCTATGATTAAACTTGAGTTTGGAATAAAAAAGTAATGATTTACAGCCAGACACTGGGAGTAAAATAACTGAGGTTGTTAAAGCACATTTAATTTTACAAGGAGAGCTTACATGAATGTGCATGCTAGGCATTTTCTGATGACTCACTGCAAATATCCACAAGTTAGTCAACATCTTGATCTTCTAAACTGTTTTCTGCAAAATGAAAAACACAGAAGTATAAAAATTAAAATTGTCCATATGAATGAACTATAGGGCCACAGTATTAATCATAGTGTTATGTAAGAAGCCATGTCTAATCCCCTCTGAAATCTGTTATGTTCTTATTCAGAAAATCACCAAGTTCTTTTGTTTCATTTCCTAAACAGAATCTTGAATCCATTCCTTCTTCATTCCAAATGGCAAAGTTCTGGCCTTATCACTCTCTGCAGTCACTATTGTTACGAACATTTGTCTTTTGTAGGTCTAACCCAATGTTGTCAATAGGAACATGTCAACACCCCACCTGTGCTTAGAAACATTGGCAAAGATTTTGGAGTACAAATTAATTTCTTTTTTTGTTGTTTTTTTTTGGGGGGGTTCCAGTAATGGGGCCTGAACTCTGGGCCTGGGCACTGTCCCTCAGCTCTTCAGCTCAAGGATAGCTCTCTCTACCACCTGAGCCACAGCGCCACTTCCGGCTTTTTTCTTTTTGCTTATGTGGTGCTGAGGAATTGAACCCAGGGCCTCAGGCATGCAAGGCAAGCACTCTACCACTGAGCCACCTTCCCAGCCCAAAATTAAAGTAATTTCTTGAACCTGGTGCTGATTATAAGAACAGGAAAAGAGCCAGACTAGGCCAATAGGAGCAAGGTCTCCCTCCTGTAAAGGTTTTGCATCCCACACCATGGCCTTGAGCAGTCCTATGAGCAATCCTTAGACATCATATCACTATGGCCTTGAGTAATTAGGCATGCAGGGCCTCTAGGCTTCATGCCATGGCCTGTTGCTTATGGAAGACTTGCAAGTGAACAACAAACTGACTGGCCCCCAGAGGTGTGCTCCTAATTAAAAGAGCTAAAAATGTATGGAGAGCTTATGCAGGATGCATGAAAGCCTGATTGTGTCTGGACACTGACATGACCCATAAGCTGCCCAATCATCTTGAGTGTCATGTAGCTCTTTCCTAGAGACACTTTAGTAATCCCTAAACAACACAGACCCAAAGTGCCTTCCCTTTGGCCCCCTCATAAGAGAGGAGCAGGAGCCCTGCTTATCTTGTTCTTCAATAAATCATTTCTGTTCTACTTCTCCCTCTGTGTCCAAGGATTCATTCTTCAAGACCACAGAGACAGAGGACCTGATCCAAGTTTTGCAGTTTTTTTCAGTAGCAATTACAAGATGTGTTTGGGTTTTGAAAATGAACTAAAATTTACAGTATATGCATTTTTCAGATACACTTCAGTGAAGACTTCTAAGTTTTTAAAAAGAGTAAAAAAACTAGGTATTAAAAGACAGAGGACTTGCTGGAGTCCCAACTTGTCTGTGACCTTAAATTACTTTAAAAAATCCCAGCTTCGGTCTTTCACCTATCACATCACAGCATTGGTATAAAAATTCACAGATTTGACAAGAATTGTCTGTACCACTACCCCCTACACATTAGGATTCAAATAATGAACAAAAGACAACAATCTCAGCCTTCATAGTGCTTCTATTCTATTAAAAAGGTTAAAAAATACAATACACAGCATCTCCTATGGAGATAGACACTATAGGGAAAAACTAACCAGGAAAGGGGAAGAAGGACAGTTGTAACTGAGGCCAAGCAGGGCCTCACTAAAACTGTGGGACTTAAGCAAAGACCTAAAGTAGGTGAGGGTGGCAAGGAGAGGGAGCCATTCCACCGAGAATTTATTTAATTTATTGTACCTGAAAATAGGACATGTTCTGCTATTAAAGATGACAGAAGAGGCCTCAAAGACTGCACTATGACTTAACAGATAGTTTCTTTGGTATTTTTGTTCTCATCATAATCAGGTTACAAACTATGGAAGCAATTCAGGGAATTTTGCGACTGAGCAGTAAAAGGTAAAACTGACAGCACTCTGAGGTACCATCTTGTGAATTACTTCCTTCGTATCGCTAGAGGGCAACTATGGTGCAAGTCCACTCGGCATTTGGTCCAAGGCCCCAACAGTTCAGAACCTCCAGAAAAAAACACAAGTGTCTCTATTTTTTTCCCTCCGAGTAGTTGGCCTAGTCGTTTTACTTTTTTCACACAATAAATTTCCATTCTCCCGTATCCTTAATTATGTCTACATTAGGGGGACGGCAGGGAGATAAATCAATCGCCCTTGCTGAAGGATGGAGAGCCGACGCCAGGGTATGGGGCCGGAGACCCCGGCTCTGACCTCTAAGGCCGGCCAAGCACCCGGAGCAGTGCAGCGCAGCACCCACCTGGCACCGTGTCGTGCGCCGGGTCTGGCCTCTTCCTGCCAGGCTGTGGAGAGAGACGCCCGCCTCTACAAGGTCTGCAAAGGCCTCGGGGTTGAGCCCCCCACGCCCGCCGCCACCCTCACGCCTCCAAGAACGAGCCCAGAGCACAAGGGGCCTCCTGCCCTGCCTGCTCTGACAGCTACCCGCCCACACTTCCGGCGGTGCAACAGGCAAATAGCGCCGGCTAGCAATTTCCGGCGCCGGACTGAATGCGGAGAACCGAGAGTCGGAACGTCTGCGTCGCATTTGCTGTTCCCACGGCGGCTTTCGGGAGCTGCTCTTTCCGGTCCCGGGTTGCGCCGAGGCCTGTTGCGCGTGTCCGGGTCCCCCGAAGCTGAGAGTGCCTTTGCCCGCCCGAGACTGCGCCCGGCGGGCCCGCGGCTCTCGTCATGGTAGGCAGGCCGCCTCGGGCGCTCGTGACGCCAGGTGTCCGGGCCGGGGGGGGCCCGGAGCCGGGGTGCCGGGAGTGCGGCGGGGCGGAAGTGCGGGGCGGGGGGAGGGCGGGCGGTCTCCGCGGAGCTCGGGCAGCGCCGTGCTGGGCGGGCGTCGAGTATGCAGTCTGCCAGACACACGGGGGCACCGGGTGGCGTTTGCCAGGTCACCAGTCTCGGAGCCCCGTGCCCGTGGTGGCTGAGACTAGTGGGAACATGCTGGAGGTGTGTGGTCATCTACAGTACGCGTCGACACCAGCGCATCCCTTGACCACTTGGGAAACTGAGTCCCCTTGCCAGAGGCCAGTCCCCGAAGACATCGGCTCTCCTCCGTCTCAAGGAATGCCTCCTCGTGGTTTTGTGCTCGCCACAAAGCCTGAGCCATAGCGGTTGATACCACCGCCTCACGACTTTGTTCGCGGTTGCTTAGCCTGGTTCGCTGAGCGGGACTGGACTTGGCATCGTTTTAGTTTTGCGGTCGTTGTTTTGTGCCGATCGCGTAGCTTGAACTCCAGGCTATCCCAGGCTTTTCGTTTTTTATTTCCACTCCAAGGGTAGCACTCTGCCACTTGAGCCGAGCTCCACTTCTGGCTTTTTGGTGGTTATTTGGAGGTGAGTCTCCTGGACTTTCCTACTTAGGAAACTGATGGGTCTTTGCCAAAGGATAAATCAGCGAAGTAATTTCTGGCTTTGAACCGTGATCCTCAGATCTCAGCCTCCTGAGTAGCTAGGATGACAGGCTTGAGCCACCGGCTTCCAGCTGTATTTGGGGGATCTTAAAACGAAGATATAGACCGGCCACGTGTTTAAAATAAAGCAGCTTATTTAAAATACAAAAAGGATTCTATACATTACTAGTGAAATACAAAATACATCCACTTTGGAAAACAGGAAGGCATGCAACTTTATATTGCAGCCTTATTCCTAAATACCCAAAACTATAAATCTTTCATCTTTAAATAACATCCTTAGCAATAAAAAGGGCTGATGTACTGACATATCCAACAAAGTAGGAAAAACCCCTAAGTCTTCAGCAAAATGAAAGAAACCATATGCAAAAGGATGTACATAACATAGATCTTGTTCACATTTCATTCTGGGAAAGACAAAATCCTAAGGAGAGATAACAGATTGAGGATAAGGAAGATGATTGGTTTCAAACTGGCACAAGGGAACTTTGGGTGATGAAATATTTTTATTGTAGTGGTCAGTCAAAACTTGGCCTAAAATGGGCAAGTTTTATCATGTACAAGTTATACTTCAATAAAATATGTTCTTTTAATAAATTAGAAATGTTTGAAAGGCAGTTTCCCTTACTAATGGTAAGAAGAGATTTCTGCAGTCAGATCATTCTTTTAATCGAGTAACTCACTGAGATTATTACAGATGTATGCTTTTCATTTATCCAAGATTAAAATATGTCTTATATCATGGGAATAAGCAAGTGAGGACAATACAGGATCGTATCTACGTACTGTGTCATAATTTTAGAGTAATTTTGTCACTACTTTTACAATTTAAAGTAACATTTCTTACATTATAGCCACAAAATGAATATATTGAATTACACCGTAAACGCTATGGATATCGTCTGGATTACCATGAGAAAAAAAGAAAGAAAGAAAGCCGAGAGGCTCATGAACGGTCAAAGAAGGCAAAAAAAATGATTGGCCTGAAGGCTAAGCTCTACCACAAACAGCGCCATGCTGAGAAAATACAAATGAAAAAGACGTAAGTGGGCCCATTCATTTCACCTAACAAGTTACTATCTGTTGTTAGGGGTTATTATTGAATCTTCTTTCCTTCTTGATAGCATCAAGATGCATGAAAAGAGAAACACCAAACAAAAAGATGATGAGAAGACTCCTCAGGGAGCAGTACCTGCCTATTTGCTGGACAGAGAAGGACAGTCCCGAGCAAAAGTACTATCCAATATGATTAAACAAAAACGGAAAGAGAAGGCGGTAAGCAGTAAAATTTGAAGTCTTCTCTTTTGTTCAGGACAGTTAAATTTGTTCTGAGTTTTTCTTCAGTTTAATTTCAAACATGAAGGGCAATTCTTATTCACAATTTTTAGGTAATTTTTTTGAAGTTTGCATATTTGATTAAATAATTTCTCATCACCAGGTTTTAGAATGTGATATTTTGTTTTTATTTAAACTTGCTAGAATATCATTGTATGACACCAAAAGAAACCTTATTGGTTATCTCTTTAACCCCTTGTTTCACAAGAGTGGAGTCCCATAAGTTCTCAGTCATTCTTCATGGTTAATTATGAAATAGTGATGCTGCTCTTGAAATTGGTATCTTAGTAATAGGTCCAGAATTTTTCTTTTTTTTGGGGGGGGGGGGGGCCTGGTAGTGGGGCCTGAACTCTGGGCCTGGGCGCTGTCCCTCAGCTCTTCAGCTCAAGGCTAGCGCTCTACCACTTGAGCCACAGCGCCACTTCCGGCTTTTTTCTTTTTGCTTATGTGGTGCTGAGGAATCGAACCCAAGGCCTCAGGCATGCAAGGCAAGCGCTCTACCTCTGAGCCACCTTCCCAGCCCAAGGTCCAGAATTTTTCCACTGCTGTTGTGTGTACATAAAACTTTGCATTATAGAGAGGAACAAAACATCTACTGAGAGATTTTCTTGCTAGTAGTATAATCCAAAAGTCCACTTGAGGTACATTTGGCAAGATTTTATGTTACTGACTAGTAAAGTAAGTACATCACTACTTACAGAAGCTACTGCTTTGCTGTAGATGTATTTTTAATTACCCATTATAAGGCCTTAATATTTTTAGCTTCAATACCTGATGTCGCCATGATTTATCAACTTAGTTTTGTGTGATCATGGCTAAGGAGACTATATTTGTAAAAAACTCAACCAAATGTGTTGAATGTTAGGGGGAAAAAAGTGAATCTATTACTTCATAAGCCCAAAGCATGTTTGATTTATTCTCATTGTCCTTTACTTAAAATATCAATTCCCATTTTTAGGGAAAGTGGGAAGTCCCTCTGCCAAAAGTTCGGGCCCAGGGAGAAACAGAAGTATTAAAAGTTATTCGTACAGGAAAGAGGAAAAAGAAGGCATGGAAGAGGATGGTTACTAAAGTCTGCTTTGTTGGAGATGGCTTTACAAGAAAGCCTCCTAAATATGAAAGGTTCATCAGACCAATGGTAAGTCCTTGGCAAAAGTGCAGTGACTTCAGTGTTAATTCCTTTGTTAAAATTGGTAAAGTCCATTAGAGTTTCCTGAAGTTCCTAAAACTGGTATGAGAACCAGGTTGAAAAAAAAGTTTTATACTGTTTTTGTTACTTTGTTATTGATGGGAATTACTTAACATTTTCTTCCTATAGTCAAGACTCATGACTTCCATATTCCTAAAAGTATATGAAAAAAATTTAAAATCTCCATTTTCTTTTTTTTTTTTTTTTTTTTTTTGTCGGTCGTGGGGCTTGAACTCTGGGCCTGGGCGCTGTCCCTCAGCTCTTCAGCTCAAGGCGAGCGCTCTACCACTTGAGCTACAGCGCCACTTCCGGTTTTCTGGTGGTTTATTGGAGATAGGAGTCTCACGGTCTCTCCTGCCCGGGCTGGCTTTGAACCGCGATCCTCAGATCTCAGCCTCCTGAGTAGCTAGGATTACAGGCGTGAGCCACCAGCGCCCGGCAAAATCTCCATTTTCTACATATAGTCACATTTTATATTTTCAACATGCCTGACACTGATAGACTTCAAAACATTTGTCTATGTCTTTGAGACCAGTTAGACAACTTAGGTAGTACTGTAGTGTCACTGAGTCAGACTGCAGTAAAGTCAGTATCATTTTTTTTTCAGTCATGGGTCTTAAACTCTGGTGCTGGGTGCTGTCCCTCAGCTCTTCAGCTCAAGGCTAGTGCTCTACCACTTGAGCACAGCGCTACTTCTGGCTTTGAGTGGCTTATTTGAGATAAGAATCTCACTTCCTGCCGGGCCTGGCTTTGAACCTCAATCCTCAGATCTCAGCCTCCTGAGTAGCTAGGATTACAGGTGTCAGCCACCAGGCACCCAGCAAGGTCAATAACTTAATTCTTTTGAAATCATTCAAGATATTGCCAGCAAAAAGAAGAGCTAGGGGGGAATAGAAAAGTGGCTTTTCTATGGCAGCGGTGTAACTATACCCCCAAACAAATCCCCTAACTCCCATTTGTCTACCTCTTTGGGGGGGAAATATAATTGTGTATTTTTATAGAATCCCTTCAAAGAAACTGAATTTTACTGCTAGATATCTAATTGCTTAGAAAGAGAAGGAATTGGAAAGAGAAAAACAGATGGTATTAATTATAGTGCTCAACCTGAGTAACTTTTGGTGTATTTAAATATGAAGTCTTGCTTTTATAAACAAAGTCTTAGTGAAGGGAAGCCGTAACATCAGATCACATGGCCTATAAACTCTAAAAGTTTGCTATCTAGACCTAGTAAGGATTCCCTTAGTTGGGGTTTTTTGGTGGGCTCTTTTTCTTTTTGGAGTGTCTGTGTGGCTTGAACTCAGAGGATGGTCATTGTCCCTGAGCTTTTTGGCTCAAGGTAAGTGTTCAACCACTTGAGCCACAGCTCCAATTCCAGTTTTTTGGTGTTTATTTGGAGATAAGACAATCTCACAGACTTTCCTGCCCAGACTGGTTCCAACTAAAATCCTCAGATCTCAAGCTCCTGAGTAGCTAGGATTACACGTGAGCCACTGGTACCTGGCTTCTCTTGTCAGTTTTGTTTTGTTTTGTTTTTTAAGTCTATAGAAATGTTATGATTTTATCTGATAGTTTAGAATCTGACATTATTCAGCCCATGCTTAAGAAAATTGAAAAACATCCAAAAAGTCTACTTGTTAACATTTTGGACTCAGACATTTTTGTGTTTGACCTTCTAGGGCTTACGTTTCAAGAAGGCCCATGTAACACATCCTGAACTGAAAGCCACCTTTTGCCTGCCAATACTTGGTGTGAAAAAGAATCCCTCATCCCCACTGTATACAACTTTGGGTGTCATTACCAAAGGGACAGTCATTGAAGTGAACGTGAGTGAGCTGGGGCTAGTGACACAAGGAGGCAAGGTTATTTGGGGTAAGTAAATCTTTGAATATGAGACTGTTGTTCTATGTTCTGTAGTCCTAGTAGAAATTTGATTTCTTTTTTAGGTTAGTATAAAATGTTTTTTAATGTAGAAGACCTAAATAAGTTGAAACTTGGTGTAATCAAATGTAACTCTTACAAAGAATTTTTTTTTTTTTTTGGTGGGGCCTGAACTCTGAGCCTGGGCACTGTCCCTTAACTCTTCAGCTCAAGGCTAACGCTCTACCACTTGAGCCACAGCGCCTCTCCCAGCTTTTTCTTTTTGCTTATGTGGTGCTGAGGAATCAATCGAACCCAGGGCCTCATGGATGCAAGGCAAGCACTCTACCACTGAGCCACCTTCCCAGCCCCCCCCCCTTTTTTTTTTGTCAGTCGTGGGGCTTGAACTCTGGGCTTGGGTGCTGTCCTTGCCCTCTTCAGCTCAAGGCTAGCACTCTACCACTTGAGCCACAGAGCCACTTCTCATTTTCTGGTGGTTAATTTGGAGATAAGAGTTTCATGACCAGGCTGGGAAGTTGGTTCAATGGTAGAGTGCTTGCCTCACATGCATGAGGCCCTTGGTTCAATTCCTCAACACCACATAAGCAGAATAAAGCTGGAAGTGGTGCTGTGGCTCAAGTGGTGGTAGGGCGCTAGACTTTAGTTGAAGACGTGAGGGACAGTGCCCAGGCCCAGAGTTCAGCCTCCATGACCGACCAAAAAAAAAAGTTATGGCCTTTCCTGCCCAGGCTAGTTTTGAACTGTGAGCCTCAGATCTTGAATAGCTAGGATTACAGGCATGAGCCCACCGACACCTAGCTAATTGTTTTTTAACTTAGTTTGTTTTCAGTATATAAGATATACTATTAGATTTGATTTTTTCATAAATTTCTTTTAATGAGGGAAGCAGATGGAAAGTTACATGGAATAATTCATTGTGAGGGAAGAGGCATACATTAAACCTAAAGATAGTATTTCAGTAATTAAGACTAAACTTTTTCATTTAGTTTTAACTTTTTTTATTTGCTTGATTTTATGGTTTTAATGTCCAGAATGTTTTCTAAATTTCAATGTTCTCTGGCAAGGAAAATTACCTTGAAATTCTTGAATCACTATCTCAATGTCATGTTGGATGACCTTAGTTTTTGAATAGGTTGTAAAATTTATCTGAAACTCTTTAAAACCCCATAAGGACTGGGGCTATAGATCACTGGTAGAAAGCTTGTTACATATGTACAAGTCCCTGGGATTTATTTCTAACATTACTGTCACCACCCCCTATCCCTCTCTCCACCAAAAAAGTACTTGCATTACTGAGCATAGTATAGTGGACACCTGTAATCCTAGCACTCAGGAAGTGGAAAGAGGAGGATCTCAAGTTCTAGGTTAGCCTGGTATACATAATAAGACCTCATTGCAATACTGAGCAAAATGCAATGTATTTTTCAGTGAGTGTCATGGGGGAAATAAGTATAAATATATATGTATGTATGTATGTATGTATGTATGTGTATGTATTTTTCAGTGAGTGTCATGGGGGAAATAAGTATAAATATATATGTATGTATGTATATATGTATGTATGTATATATATATATATAAGGTACAAATAGAGACTGCTGTTTAGAAAACACTTAATATAAAGGTTGGATTCAAGGAAGGGGTAACATTTTCCACAGAAATATACTCCTTACCTGACTCACGAAACTCTAAACCTCATATACATCACCTTATTAACTACAAAAAAGAAAAAGGTTGTGTGCAGAACCCAAAATTGGCTTTTGAATGACATGTTTGTAAAATTTTAATTTTAATTTCTTACATATTAGGAGTGATAATTATATTTTAAATCAAAGGTCATAATCTTTAACAAGTTTTTGGTAGCTAACATTCCACTTGTCTCCTTGTTTTGTTTTCCTTAGGTAAATATGCACAAGTTACCAACAATCCTGAAAACGATGGATGTATAAATGCAGTCTTACTGGTTTGACAGACATTTCAAACAAGTAATTACAATTTTTGAAGACTACAAACCAATCAGGAAAACCACCATCATTGTGTTGTTTCTGAGTGCTATCAAATAGCCTTACTTAGCTGAAATCAACAAAACTAGTTAACTAAATTGTAAAAAAAAAAAAAAAGGCCTATTTTTACAAATTGGTATTTATTTATAGGGGACTGGTAAGAGCTTACATGTTACTAAACTTGAATGATTAAAAAAGCAAACATACAGGTAACAGTATCTGCATGAAAGTGAGTATTTGGTGATATAAGTCTGTTACTACTGGAAAAACTACCAGTATAGAGTTGAAAATATTAACAGATGAATTCACACTTAGAAGTCAAAACCAGGGGGACTGGGAAGGTGGCTCAGTGGTAGAGCGCTTGCCTTGCATGCATGAGGCCCTGGGTTCGATTCCTCAGCACCACATAAGCAAAAAGAAAAAAGCCAGAAGTGGCGCTGTGGCTCAAGTGGTAGAGCGCTAGCCTTGAGCCGAAGAGCTAAAGGACAGTGCCCAGGCCCCATGACCGGACCCAAAAAAAAGAAAAAGTCAAAACCAGGAAATTTTGTGGTTTTCAACCTCAATGTTCTCACAGACCCTAAAAAATATAACATTAAAACATAATGTGTTAAGCATATAAAATGTTTAAAGTATCTGAAGGCATACCAACAAGAAAATGTAGAACTTTAGAAATACCTTTTTACCTGTTGATTAGTCTTTAAATAAAGTTTGTCAGTGAACTAAAATGTAGTTTAAGCAGTTTCTATATCCTAAAAATAATAGTATATATACATACCTTGAGAATAGTTAAAAAATTGATTTAAGTAACTAGCTTAATTTGCACTGATGTCCCGAAATTTATTTGCAGATACTTAGTTAAAATTAAAGTCATATTTGTGTCTTCAAAGTACCATCAGTGTAACTAATTGTCCCTTTAAGAAATCCATTTAAAACAAATTCGGTATCCAAACACATTTCATAAGTAATACTGGGAACAGAAGGGAAAGAACTTCAGAACAGACCAGAACACAGTAACAAAATATAGGTTTAATTACTACTTTAAACTTTAAAAAAAAAAAAAAAACTACCAAGGAAAAATTTCTCCAGTACGACTTGACTTGCTACTCTGAATAAGACAACTTTTTTTTTTTTTGTAAATTTTATAGACAAGAGTTTTAGAATACACACAGACACTTAGGAAGATGATCCAGTGTGGCAATCAGTAGGACAAGACTGCACTTTTCTTACAATTAGATTTCAAGTTACTTCACCTGTAATCAAAGTAAGTAGTGTGCGAATTAAGCTCTAGAAAGTGAAAAGATAAAAAGAACTGACTTCAGGTAATCACTGGATACTACACAAACGAGCTTTTTACTTATTTTTTTAGAACTCAAAATAAGCCATTGTCTTGTACAAAAGTTTTACCAGTATGAAAACAAGGGTAACTAACATTTGTAACAAACCACACCATTGGACTGGATCACACCTGAAATACTGTAGTGCTACTAATGGACACAAAAGGCAGGAATTTGCTTCCAAAATACTGTTCACAGATGAATAATTTTAGTATAAATTCTTTATTTACATTAAAATCTGTTTCAGCTTGCTGGTGTGACCAAACCTTAGAAGGTAATCCCAAAGGATAAAGCAGAACTTAAGAGCAGATACTTAGGTATTAGGTAAAGGCTCAATGCAGTGCCATCATAAACTTTCAAGGTACTTTATAATAGTTACAAACCATTTTAGATAGTGTTCTGGTAGTCTTTAAAAGTAAACTGAATGACTATAGGTAATAGATAATCATCTGATATAATTATACTATCTATATGACTAGATAGTAAATAATAACTATACTCTTTACCATCTCTGCACTGAATGCAAATGCCACGAATATAGACACATTTTAAGTATAAGACTGACATTCTAAGCCATGCCATTTGATTATATTTTTAAAAACCATAATAGAACTCACCTTTATAAGTTGTAGAGGAGCTTTACAGTAAATTCTTATTTCTGTGAGGTCTAGCATTTGAATAAACTAAAATTCTGCTAATAACCATCTGCTTTATATTATACAAGGAATTATATATGTATATACACAAGAAGTGAACTCCCTTCTCTGCAAAGAAGGCTTTTTAAACAAAATACCAGTTCACAAAGGACTATGTAGAATGTGACTGAACACTCAACATGCAGACTGGCTGGTTGAAATCACATTGCAGTCCTCCGTGATACTGATGGTTTTTCCAATAAAGTATCAGGTTAAGTTTATTTAGGCTCCTATTGATAAATTCTGCTATGGATTTTATATAATTTTAGTTACTGAATATAAAAGGTTTTTCCATGTGACCTAGCTTTTCCCCTTAGTATCTATAAATCCTCAGCATTTTCTGTCTGAATAAGTAGGAGGCCAGACATGGTGCCCATACTTAATACCAGCATTTTAGAGGCTGAGACGGGGAGGATGGAAAATTCCAAAAGTAACCTGGACTACACAGACGCTGTCTCAAGAAAAACAGGCAATAAAAGTTTTCTTGTATGGTGAGCAAAAAGACTTAAAATTGCTTAGTTACTGTTTAAACCAAATTTAGTAAGTTTATACTGTTAGTCTCCAGTGATGGTAGATGAATAAATACTTTTTTTTTTTTAAATAAGAGAACCACTGACATGTCAAGATTGCCAGTAAACGCACTTTTTTAGAAACTCCACTCATTTAAAGAAAGCAATTTAAAGGGAAAAGTGGTGAAAAGAATTAGTAAAATATCTAAGGAATTGAAAAAAATGGAAGTTAGTTTTCAGAATCTTTAGTTACTTGCCTAGGTGTGATATTAACAAGGTTTTACAAACATACAAAGCAATGTATTTTATAGATTCATGACTTTCATGTAGAAAAAATTGGCCAAAATACTTTGATTTTCACTCAGAAGTTATATAACTGCCTCTGAACAATTAGAGAAAAATGGCAAATATGATAAATCTAGATGTTATATGAAGGGCAGAGTTGATTTTGTCTGCTTAAATATTTTAACTAGATCTTTATAAAAATAACATCTAAAAATGTAATGTAATGGTAACACATAACTTGACTGAAGACAGCAGACCTTCAACATAAACATACCACTTCAAATAAGGACACAAAGTCATAATGTATCAATTCTTTTTCTTTTTTTTTATACTATTACTGTAGCTTGAATTCATGCCTTCATACCTCACTTGGAATTTTGCTCAAGACTGGTGCTCTACCACTTACGCCACAACTCCACTTCCAGCTCTTTTGTTGATTATTTTCTGTCCAGGCTGGCATCAAGCCTTGATCCTCAGATCTCAGCCTCCTGAGTACCTAGGATAGCAGGCATGAACCACCAGTGCTTAGATGTAACTTACTCACACATGATTCAAGAATAGGCTAGTTCAAAAATCTGAGTGGTTTGAAAACATTCTCCAGTCAAGTACAAATTGAAGTACATGTATTATTTTAAAAAATTACTTTTGAAATTCGAGTTCTCAAATAACTATTTTGTACATTTAAAAATAAATTACCATATAGCAAAAACAGTTGAGGAATGGGATGTTTCCCCTCCAGATTTCCCTAAGCCAATAAATGCTTTTGCTATGGCAACACAAAGTACACACAATAAGCTAGCTTGCAACCAGAACTCTCAGAACAAATCTAGAGCTACAAGACCAAAGGGATAGCTGAATTTCCCCCAATTCATTGAAGTTTTTGTAACTACAACTTCTAGGGCAGATTTACCCCTACCATTTTAGGTTTAAGATTGTGGGACATAGTTCTATACCTACCCAAAATATGGATACAAGGGCACAAACTGGGAGGCAGGAAGGCAGGCAGACCTTCTAACCTGAGAATCACTCCGTGAGTTAGAGGGACAGATGCAAACTGAAGAGAAAATAAGACTACAGAATTAGGTCAGAAGGAGGATTAGGAGAAAACGGCACATTTCTTAAGTACAGGAATTAACTAGGTAGGATCAAAAGTATACTCTAACTTAATTTATCTGTGAGCAGGACTGATAGTCAAGATAAATGGTATCCCTAAATTCCCTTACTTGGAATATTTACCAGATTAAAAGTAGAAGTACACTTTGTAAGCTTGTAAGCATCTGCAGATACGCAAAGATAAAAAAATTACAGGAAACTAATACTTCATATGGAATTTAAATAATGTGCCCACGTGCCAGTTACCCCAGCAGTCTTGTTAATATCAGATCATAAAGGGTTAGAAGTAGATCTTATATATACCAATCCACAGACACTGAAGTGGAAAGAAACTGTACAAGTAGGAAGCTGAAAACCAAAACATTGGCTTCAAAAATCTCTGACCATAAATTTTTGTGCTGTCATGTAGTTGAGGTTCTATGTATTCTAATTTACTGATGCTTGTTTTTTTAGGCATGCCTACATTTTAAAAAATGAGTTTTGATATCTAAGATAAAACTTCTAGAACTCTCACCATGTTTTACTATTAAAACCCTTAATATAAAAGATTTTTATAATCCTTACAAGAAACAAAAAGCCTACTACTTTCACAACTTTTTATTTTTTAATATTAATGGTCTGATGTCCCACTTGCTAAAGAAAAATATAATATGATCTGGATTCCCAAAATTGAAACATGGTTAATAAAAATAAGAAATTGTTATATACACAAAATAGCCTGCAAAATTAATAACTATGGTGAATCCTAGTTCCTAAAGGGAAGAGAAAAACTGCACTGTAAATAAGTTCAAATTGAAATTTTGGAAATTTTTGTCCTGTGCCCCATGCTGTTTATTAATTACCATGTTTTAAAAACAACTATTATGTCACAAAGAAGAGGATTGATCATACGTATTTCTTCAGGTCAGCTTGGCTTTCTTCTTGGCAGGTCCTTTGTGTCCTTTGGCCTTTCTTCTTAAATTCCGCCTGTCTACCACAGGCACTTCTACTTCTATCTCCTCGGAGCTGCTATCTACAGCTTTTTCTGCTGACTGTGTGAACTGATCCAGTTGTTCAGAAGATGCTTCAGACTGCTCCTCTGATTGGTTCTTCTGTCCTGCATTCTGAGAAAATGGCACATCCTCAAGTTCTACCTCTATTAGAGAACTCTGAGGAAGAGTGGTAGACATTTCCTGGGGCTCAGGTGCAACCTCCTCACCCTGGTCTTCCAACGAGGAAGCAGTGTGGGGTGATAAATTCTCAGAGACTGGTTCTTCAGAAAATTCTGTTACCACAGAGTTTGGAAAACCACTATCAGATCGTTCTTCATTTGAGATAGTAGCAACATTGTCTGAACTCCCCAAATGTGCTTTCTTTTTTGAAACTAGGGACAGTTTCTCTTCAGTGTGCCCCTTGTCATCAGATGGGCCTTGATCCATCAAAGTTTCTGAGTCAGTTATATGTCGGGTCTGAAAATAAAATACTTGATCAACAGATAATCTTTTGCAACACAGTTCTAAACTGTATTATTCTCAGACATCAACATGCAATTACACTGAACTACAACTGAAAGAATTCAGTATTCATTATTTTTTTAACCATGTGTATACATTCTGAATACAAGTCAATGTCTTCAAAATTGTCTCATGGAACATTAGATAGATAGATAGATAGATAGATAGATAGATAGATAGATAGATAGATAGATAGATAGATAGATAGATTAGTGTATAGAACAAAAGTAATTATTTTATCTCAAAGAGTACTTAAACATTAAACTTCATATTAATTGTCTTCAAAATCATGAATTATTCAGGCACTGGTGGCTTATATCTATAATCAGGAGGTTGAGATCTGAGGGTTGCAGTTCAAAGCCAGCTTGGATAGGAAAGTCCCTAAGATCCTTTATCTCAAATTAACCCCCCAAAAAGCCAAACAGAATAGAGACAGTGCTAAGGTCCTGAGTTCAAGCCCTAGGACCAGCATACGTATATAAAAAATCTTGAATCATCTAAGGTCCTAGTTTCCTAAATTTTACTAGAGGCAGAAGAAAGAATGCCCTGGGACATGTGTTTCCCTTCTACCTTTGACTCTGGTTTCACTAGATGATAGATAAGGCAATGGAAGTTTTATTCATTGATTTAGGTTTTTGGAATATTCCAAAGTAACAAAATTAAAGCTCTTTAAATACTGTACCAAGTTTCTTTTCCAATAATCTAGTCTGTCTAAAATCAGAATTACATTATGTAAGCAACAATATATCCAATAGTTGGTAAACCTTGTTTTATCCTTTTTTTGTGTGTGTTTTGTAGAGTTTGAACTCAGGGCCCAGGCACTGTCCCTGAGCATTTCTACTCAAGTACACCTTACGTCTTTGAGCCACGGCTCCACTTTCAGTTTTTGAATGGTTAACTGGAGAGTCTCATGAGACTTTTCTACCCAGGCTGGGTTCCAACTATGATCTTGCAGATCTCAGCCTCCTGAATAGCTAGGATTACAGGCATGAGTACTGCTTTTTCGTTGTTGTTGTTGTTGTTGGTTGTGGGGCTTGAACTCTGGGTACTGTCTCTCAGCTCTTTAGTTCAAGGCAAGTACTCTACCACTTTGAGCCATAGCACCACTTCTAGTTTTCTGGTGGTTTATTGGAGATAAGAGTCTCATAGAGCCGGGTGTTGGTGGCTAATCCTAGCTACTTAGGAGGCTAAGATCTGAGGATCACGATTCAAAGCCAGCTTGGGCAGGAAAGTCCGTGAAACTCATCTCCAGTAAACCACCAGAAAACAGGAAGTGAGGTTGTGGCTCAGTGGTAGAGCGCTAGCCTTGAGCTGAAGAGCTGAAGGACAATGCCCAGGCCCAGAGTTCAAGCCCCACAACGGATTAAAAAAAAAAAAAGTCTTAAGAGACTTTCCTGCCCCAGCTTGCTTTGAACCGTGATTCTCAGATCTTAGCCTCCTGAGTAGCTAGGATTACAGGTATGAGCCACTGGTGCCCAGCAAGTATTTCTTAAGTCTAAAGGAAAAATTAAATTCATTATCATAAAGTAGACTGAATTCCCTGGACAGATATGATTAAGGTTACAAAGATATGTAGAATGTTACTGATTATATTTTCTTCATAAAAGTTAATTTTCCTGAAGAACTGTACATGTTAAGATGGAGGAAAATATATAGACTACACCTGTTACCTACAAATGGCATTGAAATTTACATACTTTTTAAGTATAAAAAAATGAGTTTATTCCAGCCTTACCTTATCCAGTGCAGCAGGCTCAGCAGGCTTTGAAGATTCTGCTACTAATGGAACAAGATTTGTAGCATCTTCACCAGAATGAAAAGACTGTACTTTTACTTCTTCTTCTACACCTTCACTAGTAGAGTCTTCCTCTTCAGTTGTAAGTGATGTCTTAAGATTATCATCCACTATCTCACCATTCATAGGCTCTAAATCAGGGTCCTACACCAGGAGGAAAAATTCATGACATAACTACAGGCCAGCTTCCTTATTATATAAGATAGGTCTCTTTCCAGGGTGCTCTGGTTGCTCACTATGTGTCATATTCAGTGAAAAGATGCTTCCCCTTTTTGCTCTTCCTTTTAAAGGGCAATCATGGAGAGAACATTTTAAGTAAAAAGGTACCAGAGGGAGTCTTGACTTGATGCCAGCTCTTATTCAGGAAACACGAGCTGTTGAGCAACTGGAATCTTTAAGGCTTTGGGAAATGAAAGTTTACTATGCTAGAGGGAGGAAGTACTATCAGTGTTGTGGGAAGCTGGAAAGAAAGAACCCCTATCTCAGCCAGCTAACTGTCAGTACAGGGCCATTTCTGAACATCTAGCTCTTTCCACCATATTACTTCTATTTAATGTCAACTACTAATGAATCGAATGACAGTTTGATACTCTCCACTGTTATACTCTCCACTCTTATCACTGTTTTAAAAATTTGAAAACTGATGTAGTCTAGTGTTCAAAAACATGTTTGAATGGATCTCTGAACGCATATGAAATTTTCCAAAAGAAATAGTGAAATCAAGGCTGGGAATGTGGCTAAGTGGTAGAGTGCTTGCCTAGCATGCATGAAGCCCCAGGTTCGATTCCTCAGTATCGCATAAACAGAAAAAGCCAGAAGTGGCACTGTGGCTCAAGTGGTAGAATGCTAGCCCTGAGCAAAAGAAGCTCAGGGCCAGTGCCCAGGCCCTGAGTTCAAGCCCCATGACTGGCCAAAAAAAAAAAAAAAAAAGGAAAGAATAGTGAAATCAGAGATTCGTGTATTTATATACTAAATTTTTTATAGTATAAGTTTCTCAGGCCAGACATCATGTGTGCCTATGATCCTAATATGCAGGAAGCTAAGGCAGGAAGATTTTAGGTCTGAGGCCAGCCTGGGCTATAAAGACCCTGTTTCAAAAATACATTTTCTGGGCTGGGAAGGTGGCTCAGTGGTAGAGCGCTTGCCTTGCATGCATGAAGCCCTGGGTTCATTCCTCAGCACCACATAAACAAAAAGAAAAAAAGCCGGAAGTGTGCTGTGGCTCAAGTGGTAGAGCGCTAGCCTTAAGCTGAAGAGCTGAGGGACAGCGCCCAGGCCCAGAGTTCAGGCCCCAGGACTGGACCCAAAAAAATTTTTTTTCTATAATTATAGAAATTTGTAATAATTGTCTATTATTAATATATAGTTAATAATATATAGTTAATAGCATATAATTAATTACATACTATATAGTTAATATATAATTGATATAATTATTGTAATGATTATATATTAATATATGTTGTAATTAATATGTGTAATATTAATATAGTTAACATATAATTAACATATAATATATATGCTATCTGTCATAGTACACATGCACACAGAAGATAAATACAGTAAATTCATAAAAGGACCAACCACACTCAGATAATTTTAAAAGGAAGAAAATGAGAAAGATACAGCAAAAACATACAATTGTGGTAACTAAAAATGAAAAGCAATAAAAGAGAAAATGTCAGTCCTCCAGCTTTTAGAATTGGGAACCAATAAATGTAATAGGAAAACAGGTTCAATACATAAGTAATTTTTTAAAAATAGATTTGAGTCGGGCTGGGAAGGTGGCTCAGAGGTTGAGTGCTTGCCTCACATGCATAGGCCCTGGGTTCAATTCCTCAGCACCACATAAATAGAAAAAGCTGGAAGTGGTGCTGTGGTTCAAGTGGTAGAGCACTAGCCTTGAGCTGAAAAGTTGAGGGAAAGTGCCCAGATCCAGGGTTAAAGCCCCACAACTGACCAAAAAAAAAATATTGAGTTCAAGCCGTAATACTGACATTTAAAAAAGACAGAAACATTTAGTAAGCAAAGGAGTATAGATCAGTATTAAAAATCTAGAGTTATTGATCATTCCTATACATGTACAATTTATTAATTTAGAAGCATTTTTTTATCTCTCTCGCTCTCTTTGGCTTTTTGCTCGTTAACTGGAGATGGAGATGGGCTGGCCTTGAACTGCCATCCTTCAAATCAGTTTCCCAGGTAGCTAAAACTGCAGGTATGAACCACCAGTGCCTGAATTTTAAAAAACACAGTATGAATCAAAGATCAGGTAGTCAATAACTGAGTCTCCTATCATATCCACAGTAAAGAGAAGAATGGAAAAAAGTTACATATAGAAAGATGTATGCATATACCAACTTCAATGGTTTTTAAAGAAAAAAAGAAGTGCTATAAAGCCAGAGGATTAAAGAACTTGTGAAGAATAGTTAACTCAAGTAAAGGAAGTCACTGGAATAAGTTGTCACTTGTCCTACAAGGCCATGTGCTCATTGTTTTACTTAGATGAGTGAAAGAAATTTCAGAATGAATAGTATATTGAAGTATACTACAATGTATTCTAGTGTTTAAGGAAGAAAAAACCTGAGAGATAAGTTATTTCCATAAACATTTGCATGAATGTAAATCCTGCTTTTATATGCCTTTGCAAACCAATTTTTGACCAGAAGAAAAATGTCAAGTTTAAATATAATTTCATTAAGTAGGAGAAGCAGAAGCTAATTATTAGAATGACTTAGGAAAATAAAATTGGTAATCTAGTCATTCACTTCTTGTAGAGGTGGAAAACAGAAAATCAAGCCAGATGAATAGTTTACTTAGTTACAAAGGGTCTATTTGCTTTTGTTTTTTTATATGATTGATTTTGCTGATCCTGGGGCTTGAGCTCAGGGCCTGAGCTCTGTCCCTGAGCTTTTGTGCTCAAGGCTACCACTCTACCACTTGAGCCACAGCTATAGTTCCAGCTTTTGGTGATTAATTGGAGGTAAGAGCCACAGACTTTCATGTCTGGGATGGCTTTTTTTGTTTTATTGGGTTTTTTGGTCAGTTATGAGGCTTGAACTTGGGACCTAGACATTGTCCCTGAGTTATTTTGCTGAAAGCTAGCACTCTATCATTTTGAACCACAGCTCCATTTCTGGTTTCCTGGTAGTTAATTGGAGATAAGAGTCTCACTGGACTTTTCCTGCCCAGATACCTTCTAACTGTGATCCTCAGAACCTTCAGCCTCCTGAGTAGTTAGGATTACAGATGTGAGCCACTAGCACCCGGCTTGCTCTGGCTTTGATTCACAATTCTTGTATCTTAGCCTCCTGCGTTGCTAGACTTACAGGTATCAGCCATCAGTGCCTGGCTGATTGTAGTTATTTTTACAGAAATTTCTAAAGTAGATTGTGGTTAAAAAAATTTTTTTTTGTATGTTACGGGGGCTTGAACTCAGGCCTGGGCACTATCCCTAAGCTTTTTTGCACAAGGCTACCACTCTACTACTTTGAGCCACAGCACCACTTCCAGTTTTCAAGTGGTTAACTGGAAATAGTCTCTTCCTGGCTAGCTTCAAACTGCAATCTTCAGATCTCAGCCTCCTGAGTAGCTAGGATTACAAGCATGACAACCAGTGCCCTGTATGACTAATTCCTATCTTCTTAACCAAAATCGGCACTAGAATGAGAACTTGCTGGACCTGAAGACATTCTAACTGGTTCTATAAAGTCACACTATTTGTGTACCTACAAGTGTTTAATATCATGTTTCAATTTATAATTTAAATACAGTGGGAGATCTTGCTTCTTAAATATCCCCATTTATATTAACATAATTCTAACTTCTACAAATTCACTTGAAATAGAGTAACCCCTACTCTAGTGTTTGAGTGACTTGATTTATATATGCTTTTTTTCCCACCCCAATACTGGGATAGAATCCAGGGCCCTATACTAGTACATACTAGAGAGGTGTTCTATTGCTTTTTTTTTTTTTTTTTTTTTTAAGTACTAGGGCTTGTGCTCTTGCTTGGCTTTCTTGCTTATGGCTGACACTTTACCACTTGAGTCTAGCATTTTACTCACTGGAAATGGGATCTTGGAGAGTTTTCTGCCAGGGTAGCTTTGAACCAAGATCCTTTAGGTCTTGACCTCTGAAACAGCTAGGATTGCAGGCATGAGCCATTAGGACCTGGCATAATGTATTTTTTAACACTAGTGACAATTTATGTTTATATTTTTTCAAACAATGTATGATCGATAAAGTTAAATTTTATTGTACTTCTACTCAATTTATTTAGTAAATGACTCATACCTTCACACCATCTTGTTTCTCCAGGCCTGTTTGGTTTTCTAGTGCAGGCCGTGCATCTTTGTCACTGATTTCGTCATCAAATTCTGTCACTCGCTGCTCAGGTTCTTCCAGGAATTCTTCTGAGCTCTCTGAAGTGTGTGCAGTAGACTCCAATCTACAAAACAAGAATACTATTTTTAGTTGTTCTATATAAAATTTCAGGAATTAGCCAGGTGCCGGTGGCTCACACCTGTCATCTAGCTACTCAGAAGGCTGAGATTTGAGGATCGCAGTTTGAGAACAGCCCAGGCAGAAAAGTCCCTGTGAGACTCTTTTCTCCAATTAACCACTCAAAAAATGGAAGTGGTGCTGTGGTTCAAGTGGTAGAGTACTAACCTTGAGCACAAATAGGCTCAGGGACAATGCCCAGGCTCTGAATTGAAACCCCACAACTGACAAACACACAGAAAAATTGAGGAATCATTTCTTTTTCTTTTCTTTCTTTTAACTGGTATTGAAGCCAGGACCTTGATTATGTTAGACAAGCACTTTACCCTAAGCTATATCCACACCAGCTCTATTCTTTATTTTTGAATCACAGACTCACAGCATTTTCCCGGGCTAGCCTGGAACTCGCCATGTAGTCCAGACTGGCCTTAAATTTGTCAAACTCCTATCTTAGCCCCTTGGAATATTTTCCTAATAAAGCAACATTCTGAAGGAGCAAGGGTCACTGAGTCAACTTTAGTGTTTTGTGGATCCAAAAGCAACCTTTTATCCATCCTTTTCATTCTCTTTCAAACCATGTTCTTAGGTCAATAACATCACCATTTTCTAAATCAGTTAAACTAAACCTGTCTTTTTATCTATTCATATCTATTGGATCTTATTCTTCTGGAAGAAAATTAAACTTCATTTTGCCTGGAACAATCTCAATTAACAGCTTTTGCCATAACTATGGATACCAACACCACACACACACACACACACACACGTATGTATGTATGTATGTATGTATGTATAGTACAAACAAAAAACACCCAGTTATTACAAATACTGGGAAAAATCTAATTTTATTATAAAATTTAAAATCTTGTTTTCTTAAGATTCAAAAGAAGACAGACTAAAGTTTTGACCTATGACTTCTGTTGATTCAGCTGACTGCCAGTTTCTGAAAGAACTGTCTACATTATTTATGGTTGACAATAATGACTCAATGTCAAGAATGTTCCCTGGATTTTCACACATGAAAGATTCAAGAGTGTATCTATGTCATGTCTCACTAGCAATGCTCCTTGCAACACTTTCTATGTAACACCTAGTACAGGGAAGCCTAAATAATACAAACTCCTAAAGAAGGGTATTTGCTATACAAACAACCAAATAGTTGCTATCCTTATTACAATACTAATAGTATGAAAGTAAGAATAAATGAGAGATTGGAAGCAATATAAACAATTGTTTACTTGTTTATTGAAGCTGTAGGTAAAGTCTGGACAGTTTTCTCATCTTCACCTTGAGAACTACTAAATTCAGTATCTTGAAACCGCTTTCCTATCTTTGGCCGCTTTAGATGACCACTTCTAGTACGAGTAGAAACAGGTGTTTTATCATGGCCTGAGGAAGAAAATAGCAAAATAGCACTTCAATTATGTACTGAAAGGATTACCTACCAAAATATACAGAAATCAAAAACTATGCTAGTTTACACATTTCCCCCTTCAGAGGTGCTTTTGCCCTCACATCAGGCTAATAAAACAATGTCAGTGTTTTTTCCTAAATTTTAAAATAAATTAGTCAAAATGTACTAGTCCTCATGATCTCTACTGCCCCTGAACTTTCCCAAGTGTTTCCCCATTCTCAATGATTTAGGGAAATAATTAGGACATGACCATCCCTATTTCACAGATAAGGAACAAAAAAAAGATGAAGGCACCTGCATCCTTAAATGTTCACACACAATAAAACCAGGAGCAGTGGCATTTGAACACAGGTCAGATGTGAGAACTGGCTAAGTCTTCACTTATTCTACGTCTCACTCATGCACACACATACACCTAAGTATCACAAAAACTTACTGAGATCAGCTCAATTTCTTACCTTCAGAAGTGCTTGCAAAGGCATCTTTTAGAGAATCAATCTAAAACAAAGATATAAATTAATACCCAATATTTTAAACTATTTTACCCTGACTGTGGGTTTAACTCATAGTTTCAAAGGAAAAATAAACTTTTTCAAATAGCACTATTCATGAAGAGATTATTTGAAGTCTCAGTTATCTTGAGCCTAAGAATTTATATAAGCATCTTTCAAAAAAGTTACAGGCTTACACTGGAGTTTCAATCCTCAGCCATCTGCTCTCCTTACCTTTTTATGTACTACTTTAATGTCAACATCTAAAACCCCTTAATTCAAATCCTGATTTGCAAAGCAGTATCTCCCAGTGGATGAGTCCATTTGATTTCACATTCAACCCATCACAAAATGAACCTTATCTTTCTCCAACACTACTTCCTATCAAGGTTAGTTGCAGTAACAGTCAGTCACTATGAGGCCTATGAGGCAGAAACAAATTTTTCCTATCCCTCATTGAATAAATCATAAAGCTACCAATTTTAACTCAAGAGTTGTTCTATCTACTGCAATTGCTTTAGTTCATGGCTTTAGTATCTTTAACCTGAACTACTGTAATATCTGCTCCCTGGTCTGGTTATCACTGTCTAATCCCTTCTACCCTGATGATAGAATGATGCTTCCAAAATACAAACTGTGCTGCTACTTCACTCAAAAATTTGAAAAGAAAAATCACTTTAGTTTACCACTGCACACAACACAAGCTTACAAGCTCTTCAATAATTTCAATAACTCTGTAGGACTTACTTTTGTATTATATGTGTCCTTTTTTTAACAGCTGCTGGTTGGTTGGTTTTTTTTAATATGCTATCTTCTGAAATGCTCTAACAACCCTTATCTCAGAACTCCCATCCACCCTTTAAGACTACCCCCTCAGCCAAGTACCTCCCATCATTTGCTAGAATCATTGATTTACACCAATTATTATGGAGTAGTATATTTATTTACTTGTTTCACCAGTGGATCAGTTAGATTTCCCAATCATGTAAGAACTATAGTTTTATATGACTGTCTATACCTATTCCACTATACCACCATCCACACACTCATCACATACTAAAAACCTGGGTGTGATAGGCTCATAGACTGCATTCAGAATGTTTTTAAAACTAAAACTGATGATGAGAATCCAAATGTTCCCAACATAAAGAAATGACAAATGTTTGAGATATGCCTGTTACTATGAACTCATCATTACATATTGTATACATTCAATATACACACTAAAATGTCACACTATGTCCCATAAATATGTTCGAACACTAGGTGTAAATATAATTTCTTACAAACCTACTTGTAGAACCTAAACAAGAGAGTAAATCTGACAGATAGTATGATTTTAAAAAATTGCCTTGGGCTGGGCACTAGTGGCTCATGCCTGTAATCCTAGCTACTTAGGAGGCTGAGATCTGAGGATCATCGTTCAAAGCTAGCCTAGGCAGGAAAGTCCATGAGACTCTTATCTCCAATTATGGACCAAAAAACCGGAAGTGGTGCTATGGTTCAAGTGGTAGAGCCCTCGTCTTGAACTAAACAGCTCAGGGACAGTGCTCAGGCCAAGTTCAAGCCCCATGACCAACAAAAAAGTGCCTTCTAGATATTTGTTCCTGTAATGGTAATCCCCACAAGTTAGACCATAAGGGAGGTATGAGCAAAGGATGTAAGTTGACTTCTATGCTATTTTACAATTGGATATATTTCTAAAGGAAAAGAGATATTACAGTGCTAGTACTTTAAGAAAAACTGCTAATTTCCTAACAGTAACTGAGACTGCTGAAAAATGTGGCCAGTTTAAACTTTCTGCCAAGAGGTAATGGGTGTAGCCCAGTGTTTCAATGAAGCATTTAAATGCAAATTAATATGATTAATGTGACTTTTTAAAAAGGGATTAAAAATTATGTCCCCTTTGTGAAAATTTGGGAAGTTGTGGGGAGTGGCTGGCCTCCCAGACAAAGTTTAAAATTAAAATTGTCTTAAAGGTTTTTTTACAGTCCAAAAATATAAATTAGGATTACTAGAATGATTGTTTAATAAATTCATCTGTTAAGTAAAAAAGTTTGTAGACCTGAGATTATGTCCCTATTGAGATCTGCCTAAATCAGGTTCCTCAGCCAGCCAGAAAAATGCTTTTATAAACCAGAGTGTTAAACAGGCTACCCTGCTGTAGCCCAAGATATAAACCACTTTAAACAGGCTGCCCAGAGGCAATGGGCCGTACTTAGAGTGCCAATCAGTTGTAGTTTAAAAACATCTACTGAGTTCTAGTAAAAAAAAAACAAAAAACCCTCTGGCAAGCAATTGTTAGTCAATTGTTAACAAGTTACAGGTAACCTCTATCTCATTGATCTCCTTGTTGCTTTAATTGGAAATTAAAAGGGCTTTTGTGACACAAAGACTCCTTTTGTCACAGTTCAAAGCCATCCCGGGCACAAAGAATCCTGTAAAACTCCATCTCCGAGCTGCACAGAGCCAGGCTGGAGGCATGGTTCAAAACTCACCTCTAAGTATCCAGCTGAAGGCTGAAAATGGCATTGTGACTCTAAGTGGTAAAGCATTAGCCTTGAGCAGAAGTGCTCAGGGACAGTGCCCAGGCATTGAGTCCAAACCTGGTATATGCCAAGTGGGACAAGCTATCTCAGCAATGGATGCTGAGACACCTGCCAGGACAAAGTCAGTCAGTCAGTCCTGACAATGGAAAACCATGGAGAGGAGTAAGAGGAGATGACATCCTAAATGGAGTCACTTTACACTCGCCTTTTCAAAATTAATCAGAGCCGAGAGATCAAGAGAAATAGATGTTTGCCCACCTAATGTCCAAACCTGTCTACCTTCTTTTTTTTTTTTTTTTTTTTGGGTCCGGTTGTGGGGCCTGAACTCTGGGCCTGGGCGCTGTCCCTCAGCTCTTCAGCTCAAGGCTAGCACTCTTACCACTTGAGCCACAGCGCCACTCCCAGCTTTTTTCTTTTTTGCTTATGTGGTGCTGAGGAATCGAACCCAGGGCCTCAGGCATGCAAGGCAAGCGCTCTATCACTGAGCCACCTTCCCAGCCCTACCTGTCTACCTTCTAACTGCACAGAAAGTTAACAGTCTTACCTTTGTTACCTGCTGTTTGTATTTATAGTAGCCTCTGACTGGTATTCCCAACCAGTCCATTATGCTTTCCCCTACCCATTCACCCAAAAGACCCTAGACACCCACTTCCTGCTTTCCTTGCCCTAAGTCATTATTCCTCCTTCCCTGTAATGGGCTGCAATTGGGCTTATACTCCAAATGGAACATTTCTGGCCCATGGCTAATGTGTGTTCTCCTATGTCATTCATACTAACTGATCTTGTTGCCTTGTCAGCTTTTTTGTCTGATCTTTCCAAAAGTCTCTTTCAATAGGATAACATCCCCCAGCCCAGGATACCACCTGGGAACACGTCAAGCCATCCTGTTCCTTCAGGCAACCAGAGACATTACTTCTACTGCCATGCTTTGCCAACACAGACCTAGACCCTAAAAAATCCAGCTCTAGGGATTCTCTAATGCTCCCAGGCCAGCAGGAAGTAGCCAAAAGAGCCCATGACACCCATTGGCTCTGGCATCTTTAAATATCTCTGCCACCTCCTCCTAAGATTACTGTGAACCTAAAGCAGGAAAAGTCTTACTCCCCCTCCTCCAATATGCCAGGAGTCAGGTACCATGCTATGTCTCCAATACAAGACAGAAAAGGCATATTCCTCTCTTGGGGTACTAACAACAATTTTTGCCTTTTATTAACTGGGTCTTGTATTTAGATAACTATTGTCACAGAAAAAGGAGGACCTCTACCAACCATTGCCAAGCAGATGGTACCCGGCCAAGCAACGAAGCAGAGACCTCTTAACTACTTCGCCCCTTTACAGCAGTAAGTAGCTCCAGATGATCTCCGCCCATACTCCCTGGCCTGGTACCCCCTATCTTTATTAAACAACAGAGTGGGGAATGTAAGCATTATGCCCACCTTTGATCCTCAGCTCCACCTAGACCTGAGTTCCTCCCTGCCCTAGAGTTCCTGCTATACAGCTGGCCCCTCCCTCTCTCCACCCAGACTCACCTGGGCGCCCATCTACCTCACCCCTACCTCCAGACCCTGCTGCTACCTAGATAGTGGAAGCTGCCAAGCACTTTCTCTTCAGGGCAAATATGGCTCCTCTAATAAATCTTGTAATAATCTTTCTCCTATGCCTGCCCGCTTCTGCGTGGTCCCCTGGGATGGATATAACAGATAGATCCTTTCAACGCCTGAAATTCTAGCTACTCAGGAGGCTGAGATCTGAGGATCATGGTTCAAAGCCAGCAGGACAGGAAAGGCCACTGGACGCTTATCTCCAATAAACCACTCAGAAAAGTGAAGTGGTGCTGTGGCTCAAGTGGTAGAGCACTAGCCTTGAGCTGAAGAGCTAAGGGACAGCGCCTAGGCCTAGAGTTTAAGCCCCACGACCAACAAAAATTAAAAAAAATTCTAAAATGAAGGGCTAATTTTGCATGTATAATTTTTTATGCATGTATATAAGACTTTTTTTTTCAATACTCACTAAGAATATACTCTGATATGCATGTAAAAAAAATACAATTGCAAGCAGGGTACCGGTGGCTCATGTTTGTAATCCTAGTTACACAAGAGGCTGAGATCTAAGGATTTGAGGCTCAAAGCTAGCCCTGGTATGAGAAGACTCTCGTCTTTAATTAGCGAACAAAACAGTCTGATATGGAGTTGTGGCTCAAAGTGGTCAAGTACCAGCCTTGAGCATAAAAGCTAAGGAATGGTGCTCATACCCTTAGTTCAAGAACAGTACTGGCACAAAAATAAGTAAATAAATTACATGAATAAATAAAATGCAACTATAATAGATGCCATCAACTAAACTATATAAAAAACAGACTTGTGGAATCCTAATAGAGTCATAGTTTATGTAATGTTAAGTACCACAAAATATGAATTCTGGACTAGATCTGGCAAGTCCTGTGATATTAGCAATTGAGACCTGTCCTTTTACTTGTAGGACATCCAACATTTGCAAAGTATATTCATCCTACAAAGACCCAGCAGTCTGAAACTTCCTATAAAACCCTTATAATCTTTAACCTGATACAAATTCTAGAAATTTCTATGTCAGGGAAATAACTATGTATGTACAAAGACTCACATATAAATGTGTTTGCTCTTAAAACTTCAATAACTTAGCCAGGTCTAGTGGTTCGCGCCTGTAATCCTAGCTACTCAGGAGACTGAGATCTGAGGACCACTGCTCAAAGCCAGCCCAGGACAGAAACTCTGTGAGACTCTTATCTCCAGTCAACTACTCACAAAAGGCTGGAAGTGGGGCTGTGGCTCAAGTGGTAGAGCCCTGGCCTGCAGCACAAAGAGGCTTAGGAACAGCACCGAGACCCTGAGTTCAAGCCTCAAGACTGACAAAAAAAAAAAAAAGTCAGTAACTTCAGTGTCTAACATCAAGAAAATAAATGATGGTGTTTATATGTAATAATGTGCTGCTACATTAATGCTTACAATCATGCTTACAATAATGCCAAAAGAGAAAAAGGAGCTACAAGCAGTATAACAGTATAAATACAAAAGAAATGTATATAGATACATATTTTATAATACATACTAAGTGAATATACAAAAATTTCAATACTGGCTGTAACTGAGTAGCAAGATTACATATTTTTATTTTCTTCTATGCTATTTTATGTATACTTTCAGCCATCTTTAATTCCTTGTAATGCTATGCATACCATTAGAATTATTTTTCAAAGAACATTAAGTCCTTGGAAATCAACTGCAAAAACAACATCTCTGCCTTCAAAAAAAACTCTTCTCAGTTGAAATTACCTAAGCTGGCTGATGAACTGTAACACTTAAAATTTAAATATGAGCTAAATCTACTTTAAAGAGATAGAAACATTATTTCTTACAACGAACATATAGTGTACCTACAGTTAGCTGCATCTCACTAGACTGACTGTCTTCAGCACCCGGTTCATATTCTGGATCTGCTGCAACACCACATTCCCCGGACAGAGCTCTCTTGGCTTCATGTTGCAAAACTGCTGTGTGTGGAAAAATTTTGAATTATAAACCAATCCATACTTGTTTTCATTGTAACACTGTTTGTACTGGTTTTTGTTAACATTCTGAAAAGTAGCCTAGACATAAAGGACTGAAAAATCTTGGTGTGGGATGTCACTTCACAATATATTATCATAAATATTTGCCATTATAAATGGTATTAAATAGATTTCTTCAGTATTTAGTGAAGCTGGAGAGACATGTTAGAGATTAGGGTTATCTCTAGTCTGCAGAACCCTATTGTATACCATTTTAGTGTTCTTTATTTTTTGTTCCAATTCCTACTGGGCTGTTACAAAAGAAAATTCAAACTTGGAATTAGAGTCTGTTATTAGGAAGATACACTACCTCGTAGAGAGCCTGTCAAATTCCAGTACTAGGCCCTTCAAAAATAAAGAAGACAAGCTAAGGGTTGGTGGCTCAGCCTGTAATCCTATCTACTCGGAGGTTGAGATCTGGGAATTGTGGCTCAAAACCAGCTCAGGCAAAAAAGTCTGTAAGACTCTTATCTCCAATAAACTACTGAAAACTGGGAAGTGGAATTGTGGCTCAGATGGTAAGACCTAGCCAGCCTTGAAGAAAAAAAAAAAAAATCTCAGGGTAGCATCTCAGGATTGGCACCAAAAAAAAAAAAAAAAAAAAAAAAAGACACCATTATTATTAGATGCTGCTTTTTGAACTAGAGTATGTTCAAACATAGTTACCTGTCATTTTAAGAGTCTCTCTCTGTAATGCTCTGGTGACTGGTATTCGCTGGTACCAGTGTCCAACACCTTCAACTTCCCAAAGGAGTTCATGGTCTCCTGGATACTTTTCAACATACTGCTTGGAAGCTAAAAAACACATTTAAAATTTTCTAGAAATCTCAAATATCAACAGTTATGTAAAAGAGAAGATATAAGGTAACCTGCCCAACTGACTTAATAGAAGTAGTGTAATCTTAATACCAAAATGCCACTAACAGAACTTAAGAAAGTACACAACAGTAGTCTCATTTATGAACAAAAATCCTGTAACAGGGCTGGGAAGATGGCTCAGTGGTAGAGTGTTTGCCTTGTATGCATGAGGCCCTGGGTTCAATTCCTCAGCACCACATAAGCAGAAAAAGCTGGAAGTGGTGGTATAGCTCAAGTGGTAGAGTGCTAGCCTTGAGCTGAAGAGCTAAGGGACAGTGACCAGGCCCAGAGTTCAGGCCCCACAACCAACAACAACAACAAAAAATCCTGTAACATTTCAAATGAAAAGTTGAACATTAATATAAAAAAGTGTATATATATATATACACTTTTTTATATTAATGTATATATATATATATATATAATTATTTCTACACAGCAAAGGAAACAATCAACAGAGAAGAGACAACCTAGTCCACTTACCTGTGTACATTAGAGAAGACAATGGATAGCGCAATCCAAGTGCATCATCTGTAAAGGAATCAACAAAATCCTCCAGCATAAGAAGCCCACAATCTTTGCCTCTGTGTTTCTTTCTTACAAACATTGTATCAAGAACTGGCAGTTGGTAACTTTGGGTAAGATATGAGGTACATAAGCTTCCTGCAATAGTAAGAACAGAAAACCAACAACTTTTCATATTAAAATATGTATACACTTAATGACATGAATTAACAATCTTTTCTAAAAACATTTAGTTTTTCTCCTACTCAAGAAAAATGTTCAGGAAATATGTAAATGCTATAGCAAAGTATTTCCAGCTTTTATTACCTATTATATTTATGTTTTATTATATATTATAATGTATATATGTGATCATTAGAAAAACTATGTGCTTTTGTATCATATTACCTTTTTATAAAACATATACTTGACTATGTATGATATATATTATCACTCCCTATAGGCATGTAACTTTAAAACTCATCAACCTTCACAATACCAGAGTATTTGATGCTTAGATACATGAAATATTTCATTCCAGCCTTAACTAGAAAACCAATTATTGTCACTTTTTCCCTAGTGTGTCCTGTCTTGTTCAAGCTTCTTGACAATGGTAAAAAAAAAAAAAAAAAAAAAGAATTCGTTCCCCAAAGTTCTCAAGACTATGGTCTATAGACTAGAAATAACTGGAAACATACATCTTACAATTGGCTAAATTAGCACTTTCTTTTTTGCTGTGGAGCTATTTCTAGATGTACTTTATATATCTACATATTAATGTAGATATATAAGTACATATATATTTAATGTTAAACAGGAAAAATAATTTCTGCTGTCCAAGTATTTCTCTTCTTATCACATGGTGATACATTTTTAAGAATATCGCTGTGTATTTAGGCATTGGCTGTCCATCTTAGCTCATTTAATATGAGTTTGCTTTGTTTTTAGACAAATTCTTGTTATGTAGCAAAGGCTGGCCTCAAACTCACCCCATATTCTTGCTATGTAGCCTAGGAGTACACCCACTCACCTATAAACTACCAAGCCCAGCCCTAATATGTCAACATGTTATCAATTAGGGTACATGGCCGGGTCTTTCACCTTCCATTCATTTTATTAACTCAAACCACTAGTCAATATATTGCCCTTATTTGCCTCATATAAAGAAATTTCTAATTTTTAAATCATTCACATAATTTTGGATTAAAATTTTAGTTCAAACATGAAACAATGTTAGAAAGCAAAGATCTCACAAATTAACTTTCACCAACATACTTGCATAACTTGAGGGATATATTACGATTATTTTTCCTTTTTAGTTCAACTAAATAATTTAAATTATTTATGATTTAACTGGAGAACTTCAGTAATTTTTTAGAAGTATCCATTTTTATGTAAAGTAGGTCATATTATATAGCTAAATTTTGGATTTTAAGTGCTGATATGAATTCAGGATGGATTGTTACATGAACCAAACAATTAGTCACGCAGTCTAGCTAACTGTGGCCATTATCAATTCTGAAACCAAAATTTTCTCTTTTTTTAGGTCCATGACCAGTACTCAAACTCAGTAGGGGGTGTCACCTTCACTCACTGGTTAGTGCTTTACCAAATGAGCCATGCCTCCAACTCTAGAATTTTCTCATAACTATAGTAGTGACTATGAAATAAGAGACACTGTAAGTAACAATAGTTTAAACTACCAACCAAGAATAAGTGAGAAGAGAAAGAAATAGCTCAAGTTCTCAACACAAAGTCTAAGGATCTTTTTTTAAAATCTATTGTGCATGTTGCAGATTCCTTCAAAAAATACTCATATTCAATTTTCAAATTGGAAAATTAGACCTGTATTCAAAATACTTAAAGAACTCTATCTCAAAATGGAAAAAGGAAAGGAGAAAGAGAAAAAAAATTCACTTACAGACTAAATGTAGATTAGTAGTTGGTGTCCAGGGACTAGGGGCTGGGAAGGTGGCTCAGTGGTAGAGCGCATGCCTTGCATGCCAGAGGCCCTGGGTTTGATTCCTCAGCACCACATAAGCAAAAAGAAAAAAGCCAGAAGTGGCACTGTGGCTCAAGTGGTAGAGCGCTAGCCTTGAGCTGAAGAGCTGAGGGACAGGGCTGGGAAGGTGGCTCAGTGGTAGAGCACTTGCCTTGCTTGCTCGAGGCCCTGGGTTCGATTCTTCAGCACCACATAAGCAAAAAGAAAAAAGCCGGGAGTGGCGCTGTGGCAAGTGGTAGAGCACTAGCCTTGAGCTGAAGAGCTGAGGGACAGCGCCCAGGCCCAGAGTTCAGGCCCCACAACCAGACCCAAAAACAACAACAAAAAAAAAACAAACAAAAACAAAAAAAGAGCTGAGGGACAGCGCCCAGGCCCAGAGTTCAGGCCCCATGACCGGACCCAAAAAAACAAGCAAACAAAAAAAAAAAAGAAATGGGAAGTGACCACTATGGCTTCTAGTGGCTGTTAGCAGTGGGTAAGGTGTTTGCTTGAGGACAAGGAGAGACAGGTAAAAGAAAACTTCTGGGCTTAAAATAAGGCTCAGGTGAAAGAGTACCTGCCTAGCAATCACAAGGCTCTGATTTCAAACCATAGTGTTACAAAAAAACAAAAACAAAAAAGAAAGAAACCTTTATGAAATAGATTATGTTCATATGTCCACTGTCTTGATTATGATATATATGACAAAACAAAACAAACTGCAAGTTTAAATATGCCAATTTTATGTATATACATAAAATGTGGAACTATTTGTTTGTTTTTTGTCGTTCGTGGGGCTTGAACTCTGGGCTTGGTCGCTGTCCCCAGCTCTTCAGCTCAAGGCTAGCGCCCTACCACTTGAGCCATAGTGCCACTTCCAGTTTTCTGGTGGTTTATTGGAGATAAGAGTCTCACGGACTTTCCTGTCCGTGCTGGCTTTGAACCGTGATCCTTAGATCTGAGCCTCCTGAGTAGCTAGGATTACAGGCATGAGCCACCAGCGCCTGGCCTGGAAAATATTTTTAAAAGCAGTAAGATAGGCATGCAAATGTTGACCAAGATGTGGAGAAACTATAATCCTTGTATGATACTCATAGGAATGTGCAATAACTTTGAAAGTTTGGAAATTCCTTTACAAATGAAACACAGAGTTACCACATGACCAGCAATTCCATTTCCAGGTATGCAGATCAAGAGAAATGAAGTACACATTTGGTTATTCAAAATAGAAAAACATTAGAAAGAACCCAAGTCTATCAACTAATGAAAGATTAAAAAAAAAAGTAGAATACTTCACCATGAAAAGCAATGAAGGACTGATACATATTATAATGTGGATGAGACTTGGGAAAAAAGGCAGCAACAAACCGTATGTTGCATGATTCCACCATCTATCTCATATATTCAGTTGATTCATGGTTACCAAAGCCTGGGTAGCTTGCAATGCAGAATTTCCATTTGTAATGCTAGCTGCTCAGAAGGCTAAGATCTGAGATCAAGGTTCAAAACCAATCCATAGACAAATCTGAGGGACCCTTATCTCTTGGAAAAGTAATGGCACAATCCTGGAATCAAACACTGATCAGACTAGAAGGGAATGGGATACTTTTTTTGTGTGTGCCAATCCTAGGACTTGAACTCAGGACCCTGGCACTGGCCCTCACTTTTCTTTGCTCAAAGTTAATGCTCTACCACTTGAGCCACAGCAATGGCAAGGTTTTTACTGATAGTGTTACACAGAAAGCAAGCCCTCAATAAAAAGTTATAAAATAACATGCATTCCAAAGGTCTGTGAGATGTTTTCCTGTAGGATATGTGTGAGCAGCAAAACATTGACAATTTACATAGGAACTGCCTTGTATAAAATAAAAGATTAAAACACTATGTTTTATTTTATAAATCATACCTCAATACCAATCTTTTATGCAATGCAATGAAATTCTATTAAACCTTTTTTATCACCACATTGCAATAATATTTCTGAATACACTTAAATCACTGGCTCTATTTCAAACACACACATGAATTAAATATGAAAGGAGACCTGAAATATTTAGCATAAAATAATTAGCATAAAAATAGGATTAAAGCTATCAGTCACAGTCGGGGGCTTGAGGCTCACACCTGTAATATTAACTACTCAGGAGGCTGAGATCTGAGGACCGAAGTTTGAAGCCAGCCCAAGCAGAGAAGTCCCTGTGAGACTCTTATCTCAATAAACTACTCAAAAAAAAAAAAAAAAAAAAAGGCTAGAAGTGGCGCTGTGGCTCAAGTGGTAGAGCGCTAGCCTTGAACACAAAGAGGCTCAGGGGACAGTGACCAGGCCCTGAGTTCAAGGCCCATGACAAGCAAAAACAAAAACAAAAAAAAACACTATCAGTTACTACTGATCTTCAAATCAACAGTGAGTTTGGTAAGATCTTTAGACTATACCTTATCTTAACAGAAGATTTAAGTTTGGAAGATTTATAATGGAAATAAGGAAGACTTTTTTCATTATTCCAAGTGTGGCAGGTTTGGTGAGTACACAACAGTAGGCAAACTTGAATAGTTTGGTGGTAACCAAGCATGGGGGTCTATATGCACTAAGTAAGCAGACAAGATCTTTCTATTCAGTGGCTCTATGGAGCTGAGAAAATGATGAGGGTGAAGAAGCTGTACTAGTCATCAAAATAGTACCAAAAATACTAAGTAGGAATACTATATAATATGCAGTACATATTAACAAATACAGTCTGAGTGTTTAAAATGGAGATCTCCATAACATACTTTACATAACTTTTAAATACTTACCTGTAGGTTTAACTGAATAAAACCCAATAGCCTCTCCTTTCTTCCAAAGAATCTTAGCATAATCAGTACTGCTGTGACACAGGAACGGGATCTCATTTCTCTCCATTTCTTGTTTTCTATAAATAATTCGATTCAGAACATACAGAACCACTCTTTCCCCAAGAGTGCTCACCTACAAATAGAGTTGGACAACAGGCACAGTAGTTACAATATGCAGCGCCATTAGGAAATTTTACTCATCTTGCTCTCTGAACCCACACCTCCTACTGGCATTCACAGCACTCTGAATACAATACTTTGTAAGCCATTTTATCATCATAGAGTTGACGTTAATCATTCATGACAGTAACAACCCATTTCCAAAAGCACATTTTATGCATGGAATACTGTCTCAGCAAATTCAAAACCAGGGAAAACAGGTTCCCAATGCACCAGGAGCCTAGCATCTCTTTATTCTTCATGCTTCCATGCTGAGACCCAAAATCTCCTCATATTTTTAACTGCTATCCACTACATGCCCTGCTTAGACTCTCTTTGGCCCCATTTCAGCCTCCACATTAAAAAAAAAAGAAAAGAAAAGAAAAGAAAGTTATCCCCTGAAGACTTTAAGAGCAATTACCTCATTTGATGAAGGAAACCATAATCATACCCTTGGGAAAAGGCATCTGCCTCTTGTTTTTCAGGTGAAATGTTCTTTTTTTTTTTTTTTTTTATCTAGTCATGGGGCCTGAACTCTGTGCCTGGGTGCTGTCCCTCAGCTCTTCAGCTCAAGGCTAGTGCTCTACCACTTGAGCCACAGCACCACTTCCAGCTTTTTTCTTATGTGGTGCTGAGGAATTGAACCCAGGGCCTCATGCATGCAAGGCAAGCGCTCTACCACTGAGCCACCTTCCCAGCCCCAGGTGAAATGTTCTTTTAACAGCCTTGTCTTATCTATACTTACAGGAATACCTTAGTTCTCTACTACCACCCCTACACCCCTCTGCTAGACCAGATGAACAAAAACTGTGGCCTGGGGGAAGGACTGTGAAACACAGACTTAAGGCAATCACAGACCAGAAGCACTACTTCACCTTCTACACATGAGACCTATGGTCACAGTGACCCAACAACATCAACAGCCTTTTAACATTCAATAGCCATCTATTCCCTACAGATATCTTTAGCACTAAAAACAAGGGTTGGGCTGGGAAGGTGGCTCATGGCAGAGTGCTTGCCTTGCATGCATGAGGCTCTGGGTTTGATTCCTCAGCACCACATAAGCAGAAAAAAATGCCGGAAGTGGCGCTGTGGTTCAAGTGGTAGAGTGCTAGCCTTCAAGTGGTGAAGAGCTGAGGGACAGCACCCAGGCCCAGAGTTCAGGCCCCATGACCAGACCCCAAAATAAAATGAAATAAAATAAAATAAAAATAAAAACAAGGGTTCTGTTCATAAAGTCTATATTCCCTCAAGTACTTCTAAAAGAAGACAACTTCATCTTCTGATCTGTGGAGTAGAGAGAAAGGATTAACTATATGCATATACTAGTGCCCAAAGTATCCCTGGTAGGGATCTACCATACAAAATAATACACTAAATGGCAGAACTGATTAGCACTAACTGACAAGATCATTCCTTCCTTTCAGTCCCAATTAACATAATTTTTTTCCTCAAACTGAGCTGGAATCTATTTCACAAAAATCATATTATGAACTTCTGCAGCTACACAGAAAACTAGTTATTTGAATATAGCCATGATATTCCTCTAAAGTTTATACCAAAACTAAACATTATAACAATGAAAGAAAAGGCTAAACTAACAGTGTGAGGTACTCTTGTCAATTTGCTCCTTTGGAAATAAATGCTCCAGATCTTTGACGTCCCTCTACAAGTCTGGCACATGGCCATTATAATTACAAACACTGAACAGACTGATGAGACAGTGGAGTTTTCAAGACAAATTCAGAGGTTTTATCAACATATCAGACAAAATGAAATAAGGTTTATAACAAGTAAGTCAATTGTTCAAGGTCCTGGGTTTATGAAGTAGTAATAATAGGTACTCTCTCCTATGACTTTACTGATCAATTTTTCTTTAATGTAATATCTGAGTCAGGCACTGGTAGCTTACTCCTATAATCCTAGCTATTTAGGATGCTCAGATCTGAAGAGCACTGTTCAAAGCCTGCCCAGTCGGGAAAGTCATAGAAACTCTTATCTCCAATAAACCACAAAAAAGATGGAAGCAAAGCTGTGGCACAAGTGGTAGAGCACTAGCTGTGAGCAAAAAATCTCAGGGATAGCACTCAACACTCAGGCCCTGAGTTCAAGCTCCAAGACCAGTATATGCATACACTCATACCTTCATACACACATACACACATACATACATACATACACACACACACTCACAAATTAATACAATATCCAGAAGGAACAAACAATACTAACTGTACTACACTTTCCTTCCATCTTTTCTTCCCTTTGGAGTGTGATCTCTTCCAAAGTTTCAAACTCAAAAAGGAGAAATAGTAACAACACAGGAGAAATAGTAACAACACAGTAACCTGCAAGATTCTCACTTTTCTATCCTAGATTTCAAGGCTTTTTGAGATCATTTCCTTGTTTCTTCTGATTGGTTCAATTACCCCACAAAATTGAAAAAAAGTAGCTGACACTAGATTTGACAAGATTTTACAGATTTAGCCTATCCTAAAAACCTTTTAGAGGACAAGTATCAGGATACATGTTTGTTTTTTAGGACACGTATAGGGTACATATTTGTATCTGTTTATTCCCCAAAGCAAGTCTTTCTTCCTGTTAGGATTAATTAACAAGATTTATGCATCTGTTAAAAACCAGTAGTGGGGGGCTGGGAAGGTGCTCAGTGGTAGAGCGCTTGGCTTGCATGCATGAGGCCCTAGGTTCGATTCCTTAGCACCACATAAGCAAAAAGAAAAAAAGCCGGAAGTGGCGCTGTGGCTCAAGTGATAGAGCACTAGCCTTGAGCTGAAGAGCTGAGGGACAGCGCCCAGGCCCAGAGTTCAAGCCCAATGACCGGACCCAAAAACAAAAACAGTAGTGGGCTGGGAAGGTGGCTCACTGGTAGAGTGCTTGCCTTGCATGCATGAGGTCCTGGGCTCGCTTCCTCAGCGCCACATAAGCAGAAAAAGTTGGAAGTGGCGCTGTGGCTCAAGTGGTAGAGTTCTAGCCTTGAGCTGAAGAGCTGAGGTACAGGGCCCAGGCCCAGAGTTCAAGCCCCATGACCAACAACAACAACAAAAAACAAAAACAAAAACAAAAACAAAAAAACACAGTAGTACATCTCTAAGAAAGTCATTATTCTCTTAAAGAAAGACAGGTCTAATGTATCTCAACTTAGTCAACTGTCCTATTCCTCAACTTATATTAAAAAATCATACTCTTGGGCTGGGAAGGTGGCTCAGTGGTAGAGCGCTTGTCTTGCATGCTTGACGCCCTGGGTTCACTTCCTCAGCACCACATAAGCAGAAAAAAAAAAAAAAGCCGGAAGTGGCGCTGTGGCTCAAGTGGTAGAGTGCTAGCCTTGAGCTGAAGAGCTGAGGGACAGCACCCAGGCCAGAGTTCAGACCCCACGACCAGACCCCCCCTCCAAAAAAAAATCATACTCTTCCAGAAGGAAGATGTTAACACTTCATATTACAACTTGATTTCTATAGCTTTTCTCTCTTATATATGCCCGTCCTGTATCCCTGCACTGAAGCTGGTTGGCATCTACTTAATCCCCCGAAGAGGCCAGAAAGCTGTGCATCTTGGTCTCCAACAACTTGGTTATTCCCCAGCTAAAGTAGGATAGGCTAGCATGTAAGGCTCAACCAACAAACCAATTTTGTAGTTAATCACTCCTAGAGACAAGAAGCTCAGCAACCACAGTCCCTCCTTAGGCAGCTAAGAAAAATCAGAATCTTAAGTGGATAAAGGTAACCGCAGTTCAATAGTTAGTTCCTCTCAGAAACATGTGGAATCATACAAAACAGAGGAAGCCTAACTTGAGGGGTGGATTCATTATAAGAATAAAATACCAATATAATGTAGCATGGTTATAATGAAATGGGGAAATAAGCTATCCCATTTAAACAGTGAATTATAGGACCTTTTGTTACCTGCTTAAGTCCCTCTCTTGAAGGAACAGATGTTTTCACAATATCATCAATGGCCCACCACTGATCAGCAAGGTAAAGTGCCACAGCTAAAATAGAATAAATGATGATTAACATTTAAGTCTTAGGCGTTAATATAAACAATTTTACTATTTAGTAAGGTTCATGTAGTCACTCTTAAATATATCTACACTTTATTTTCTTCATTTTTTTGATAGTGCTAGGACTTGAACCCAAGAACCCAGGCCTTTACTACTGTTTTACTAAGCTACATATTCAGTACCTATATACACATTTTATACTATATGATACACTGTAACCCCATTTGTACAATTTCATTTTATTTTACCTATTAAACAATTAATCTAAAACATTAAAAGAAACTTCCTTCAGATAGCCACCTTCTTTTTTTTTTTTGGGGGGGGGTCCCGTTGTGGGGCCTGAACTCTGGGCCTGGGCGCTGTCCCTCAGCTCTTCAGCTCAAGGTTAGCGCTCTACCACTTGAGTCACAGGGCCACTGCCAGCTTTTTTCTTTTTTCTTATGTGGTGCTGAGGAATCGAACCCAGGGCCTCATGCATGAAAGGCAAGCGCTCTACCACTGAGCCACCTTCCCAGCCCCATATAGCCACCTTATTAATAAATTCCTATTTGAAGAAAAACACCTCAGTTAACAAAATCAAAGCAAAAAGGAGACCTGTAAGTGAATCCTCGGGTGCAAAAAGAGCAAGAATTTTCTGAGTCTGATCTCCACCATAAAGAGGTACAAAGCCTACACTTGAGAGGCTAATGGGAATCTGAAAGGATAACAGATTTAAGATTAGTAAAGTGGTTGTTAGAAAACAGATAACAAAACACTACTAAAACATTAAACTTTCCTTACATTTATTTTAATTATAAAAGTTAATTTCATAGAACACAATATACCTAGTTTCTCAAGAAAAGAGCAAAAAAATACAGAAAGTAAACTCAGTCAAACTTTTAGAACAATTGTGCTGCCTGGGGAGTGAAAGTAAAAAATTTATTTCAACAAATATTACTAAGCCCTAGACATACCACTAAATAAAAACAAAAGCTATGATAGGCCCCCCAAACCAACTGTAACTTACCATCTTTACGTGGACTACATGAGGAAGACATTGATCATTTTCTAGTAATAGAAACTAGTTAGGCACATTTATTTTTCAGTATGATACATGCAATATTTTAATGTTCTTTTTTTTCGTCAGTCCTGGGGCCTGAACTCTAGGCCTGGGCGCTGTCCCTCAGCTCTTCAGCGCAAGGCTAGCACTCTACCACTTAAGCCATAGCGCCATTCCGACATTTTCTGCTTATATGTTGCTGAGGAATCGAACCCGGCTCTCATTCACGCAAGGCAAACATTCTACCACTGAGCCACTTTCCCAGCCCCTATTTTAATGTTATTTCTGCCTTCATTAACCCAGTACTAATTCTTCATTTACTTTCCATATTAATGAATTACAAAATATTGGTGCTAGTGAAGACTTGAAATCTTATATATCCATATAATTTCTAGAAGACAAATCTGAGGCCTAAAATGATTCTTCCCATCTTATTTCACAGTGGAATTCAAATGATTCCAAGTCTAAGGGTCCATCACAATGTATCCTCGATTATTAACTAGAATTTTTAATTTTACTATTTTTAAAAACCAAAGATTCATGACACAATAATGTACTATGTCTTCCTGATTTTTTAATTAAAAAGAAATTTCTCAACTCAAAATCCAAATCTAAACTAAATTTTAGTTCTAGTTGGTAACTAGTCAGCATAATTAGTAAACTTTTTGTTTATAATTTGAAAGACAAACATTTAACAATAATTTGTGGGTTTTCTCTTTTTAAAAAATCAGTCATGATCCTCTATTCAACCAATACTAACACATTTTCCTAATAAAGATTTCAAAACAGAGTAGCAAATACTAAAATGAATATTTAGAAAAGAATGCAGATTTTATGCAGAAACTCGGCCAAACGATTGGCAAAAATCACTGAAGGCCTTACCGTAAGATTGAGAAAAGAAAAATATTCTGGATTTTCAGGGTCTCCACACCTTAAATCTGACATGTAATCTTCAGCAGAACTTTCTAATTCCTCATGACTGCAGTTATTCAGCAAATCCACGGGGAAGGCCATCCTCCTTAACAAACAATATGAACAGCTTGCTTCAGAGTAGGAAATGCCATCTTCCCTACAGACAAAAGTTCTGTGATTTTGCTAGATTTCATTGTAGCAGGTTTTCTATTGTCTATGCCAAGTTATTTTAAGCCTGTTTATTTAATCAGATATATAAAAGGAAAAAAAATACTTTCTAACATATTTAATCTGTTTTAAAAATGGCAATGAAATAAGAATTTATGGATTCTTTCTTCAATGATAAAAATGTATGTAATTATATAGATATAAGCCATATAACATAAAAAAATATACATAACTTCATATCTATATGTATATACCTATATTTTCAGATGTATATATGTATATACATTATATATACTTATACATATACATATGACTTCATATATATAAATATATAGTTTATGTATATAACCCTCAACATAAAAAACCCTTACAAAAGGACACAATGCAGGTCAGGTGTTGGGTGCTTACACCTGTAATCTTAGTTAATTGAGCGGCTGAAATTGGAAGGAATATAGTTTTAGGCAAGCCCAGGGGGAAAAAAATTACAAGACCCCATTTCAAAGGAAAGAAACTAAATATAGTGACATATATCTATCATCTCAGCTATCACAGGAAGTATAAAATGGGACGATCATGATCCAGGCAAGGGCCCAGGAAAAAAAGGGAGACCCTGTTTCAAAGCAAAGCGCTTAGGGAACTTTTTGAAATGATGCAAATGTTCCACAACTGGGTTATAGTGAAGAATTATACAGCCCTAGAGAGCAAGGGAAGGGGTGACACTCTCCAAAAAGAAATATATTCATTACTTGAATTATGTAAGTGTAATACCCTTGTACATCACCTTTATAATAACAATTTTAAAATAATAAACTTACTTTAAAAACTAGCCCTACAAATGTACAGAGGGGTTACAATTACATGGGCAGGATAATGCATACATTTCTTACCAAGCATTGCAACCTCCTCCTTTGTTTACCCTTCACCTCCCTTTACTTTTTTTTTTTTTTTTTTTGCCAGTCCTGGGTACTGTCCCTGCGCTTTCTCAGCTTGATGCTAGTGCTCTACCACCTGAGCCACAACTCCACATCCTACAAATGTACTTTTTTAAAGCATTACATTGTACAATTGCAATGAGTAAATATTGTGGTACTTAAACTGTATCTGATATACAAATATCTTTAAAACACAATTATTCATTTCACTTCTTTTAAGAATGTTTTAAAGTTTTTAAGCTTTATGGGCTTTTCTATTAAAGTCAAGAAAAATATAGACTCTATCACCATATAATATTTCTCAGGTATTAACCAAAGCAATTACATAAGGGAAAACAATTAGAGACCTAACAGATGGGTGTGGGATGGGAGGGTAGAACTATCATTATTTGCAAATAATAATATACTAAACTGAAAAATGGGTCTGTACAGGTGTCCGCAAGCCTCTCTTCAAAACCAGCTAAGCTTTATTCCTATGTACACCTGTCTTCCTTTTTTCTTTCTTTTAAAAAAAATTCCATTTATTCTATCCTTTTCTAATCACTGACTACTTATTTTTAACATGATTATTTCATTTACCCCACATACTTCATCTACTTTCTCCATCTGCTTTCTTCTTTTTTCGTTCCTTTGCTTCCATGTTTACTTTTCCTACCTAATTTTGAAATTCTTAGCTTTTTTTTTTCTAGAGCTCTAGCACACCATATAAGAAAGAACCCTAGTCTCTTTTGTATACAGTACAATATTATGGGGGGATACAGATGATATCTCCAACTGTTTTTTACTTTATCCAAGTATCTGCTTGGTTCTAAATTAGTGCATTTTTTTCTTTTTTTTGGTCATGGGGCTTGAACTCTGGGTAAATTAGTGAATTTATTATTGCTGAGTTATACCCCAAGACTAAGGGCAAGAAATGGTACATCAACCTTACAATTCAACCCTTCCTGAACATAAAAAATTAACTGAAAGACTTCAAGTGGTTACAACCTCCAGTTAACACCTTGACTTAAAAGCAAATCATAAAACACAAACATAAGAAAAAAATTTAAAGGCAAAAGAACAAATCCCACATACAGGGTACAATGATGATGAAATAGATGAAATCTCAAATACTGAACTCAAATGAATGGTGTGAAGGTGGCTCAGTGGTAGAGTGCTTGCCTTGCATGCATGAAGCCCTGGGTTCAATTCCTCAGCACCACATAAGCAGAAAAAGCCGGACATGATGCTGTGGCTTAAGTGGTAGAGCGCTAGCCATGAGCTGAAGAGCTGAGGGACAGCGCCCATGCCCAGAGTTCAGGCCCCATGACCGACAAAAAAAAGAATGATCAACAAATTGAGGATGATGTATACAAACACTTCAATGAATTCAAAGAGAATATATATGTGTGTATATATATACATATATATGTGTATATATATGTGTATACATATACACATATCTATACATATATGTATAGATATATGTATATATATATACACACAGACACATATATATAAGCAGCTAAATGAATTTTAAAAGATTGCAAAGAAACTGTATAAAGCTGCATGAAATAGAGAATACAATTCAAGATACAAATTTCAATACAGGAATTCTGAAAAAGTCAAGTCAAATAAAATACTGTTAATAGATTCTCCATAAACTTATCAAATGGAAGACAGAGTATCAGAGCCAGAAGACAAAATAAATGTGTAATAAAAATCAGATAGAAACAAATAAGTACAAATAAAGCACGAAGACCGCTAGGACACCATTAAAAGACCAAACCTATGAATCATAGGCATAGAAGAAAAACATTACAGCTAAAGGCATGGAAAAATTATTCAATAAAGAAATAGTAGAGGGGCTGGGAAGGTGGCTCAGTGGTAGAGCGATTGCCTTGCATGCATGAGGCCCTGGGTTCGATTCCTCAGCACCACATAAGCAAAAAGAAAAAAGCCGGGAAGTGGCGCTGTGGCTCAAGTGGTAGAGTGATAGCCTTGAGCTGAAGAGCTGAGGGACAGCACCCAGGCCCAGAGTTCAGGCCCCATGACTGGATCCAAAAAAAAAAAAGAAAAGAAAAGAAATAGTAGAAAACTTTTCAATATTGAGAAAGAAATTGTCTTCCAAATAAGATGCTTCTAGGACTCCAAACATATATAAACAAAAACAGAACCATTCCACATATCATAGTTAAAACATCAACTATACAGAGTAAAAAAATATATATTGAAAACTAAAAGAGGAAAATGCCAAATCACCCATAAAAGACAAACCCACTACAATGATGGATTTTTTTTTTTAAATACCAGTCCAGGGGTTTGAACTCAGAGCTCTGAGCTTTTTCAATCAAGGCTGGTACTTTACTACTTGAGCTATAGCTCTACTTCTTACTTTTTGGTTGTTAACTAGAGATAAGAGTCTCATAGACTTTCCTACCCAAGTGGCTTCAACCCACAACCCTCAGTTCTCAGTATCCTGAGCAAGATTATAGGAATGAGCCATCAGTGCCTGGAAATGGCAGATTTCTTAAGCTCTGAAAGGAAATAACTGCCAACCTAGACTACTATATCCAGTAAGCTAACCTTCCTAATTGGGAGAAAAACAAAAACCTTCTATGATAAACAAAAGCTAAAGCAATTCATGAACATAGAACAAACTATAGGAATTTTAACCCAACAAGAAAAATAAATGCAACGTGAGTATACAGGAAAGAATAATTTTTACCACATAAATTAATGAGCAAATAAGAGTGAGTTAAAAAATTAGTAGTAAAAAAAAAATCACTAAATGGCAGGAATTATTATATCCTTTCAATAACAACTCTGAAAGTTAATGCTCTCAATTCTCAAAACTGGCTAGATGTGGTGACTCACACTCATAATCCCAGTCACTCAGGAGATAGATTGAGAAGACTATAGTCCCAGGCCAGCCAGATAAAAAGTTAATGAGATCTCAACTCCACTAACAGTTGGCCACAGTTATCCCAACTATGTGTGAAATTAAAATAGGAAAATTGAGGTCTAAGCTGGCCTGAGGATAAAAACAAGAAGACAGTATTCCAAAAATAGCTGAGGGCATGGCTCAAGTGGTACAGTGATTATCTAGCAAGCATAAGGCAAAAAGTTCAAGCCCCTCTACTGTACCACAAAAACAAAACAAAACACTAGACAGGCAATTCATCTCACTGGCAAAGAGACAAACACAGACTTAAAAGTGAAATGTAGCTCAGAAGTAAGCAAGAGTAGCTATCCTCATTATATGAGAAAGCAGATTTCAAACAAATACTAGAAGACACAAAGAAGTTCATTCATATTGGTAAAGAAAATATCCATGAAAAGATTATCACAATTTAAATGTATAAGCACTGAATACTGGTACACCTAATTTCATAAAGAAAACTCAAGCAGACAAAAAAGTTCAGACAGAACTCAACTCCAAAACAAGTGGGTGACTGTAATGCACTACTCATTTCAAATGCAGGCCATCCAGACAAAACAATCAAGAAATGTCAGAGCAACATTACAGATCAAATGGATTTAACAGATATCTACAGAATAGTCTACCTCAAAAGCCACAGAATACACATTCTTCTCAGTAGTCCAGGGAACTTTCTTCAAAATTGATTGTATTTAAGCAAGTTTGAATAAATAAAATTGAAATGACCTCCTTAATTTTATCAGATAACAATGGAATAAAACTAGAAATCAGGAACTGTAGAAACTACTCAAATATATGGAGCCTAAACCTTTGTAGATGATCATCAGTAAGTCACTGAAAAAATAAAGAAGGAAATTTTTTTAATGCCTAGAATCAGCTAGATGCTAGTGGCTCATGCCTGTAATCCTAGATACTTGAGTGGCTGAGAATTGAGGATCTCAGTTCAAAACCTGCCTGGGTAGGGCAAGTCCATGAGATCTCATCTTCAATTAACTAACAAAAAGCTGAATGTGGTAGAATTATAGCCTTCAGCAAAAAGAACTCAAGCCCTGAATTCAAGCACTGGCGTACGCAAGGGCACGCACACACGCGCACGCACACATGTGCGCACGCATGTACACACACACACGCATACTCAAAAGCCTAGAGTCAAATGAAAATGAAAACACAACTCATGAGAACCTTTGAGACACTGAAAAGGCAGTACACTAAGAGGAAAATGGATAGCCATCATTTCCTACATTAAAAAAATCAGAAAGATACTACATAGATAACCTAATAAAGCATCTCAAGCTCAGAAAAGCAAGAACAAACATTTATAAATATACATGCTAGCATATACAGAAACACACACACACACGCCTAAGGAAACTGATTAGCTAAGGTGTATCTTCATCAATAGGGAAAAGAAAAACATTCATTCATTCATTCATTCATTCATTTTGTGCCGGTCCTGGGGCTTGAACTCAGGGCCTGGGCACTGTCCCAGGGTTTTTGTTTGTTTGTTTGTTGATCAAGGCTAACACTCTACCAATTGAACCACAGCTCCACCTCCAGCAACCTGGGTAGTTAATTGGAGAAAAGAGTGTCACCAACTTTCCTGCCCAGGCTGGCTCTGAAATGCAATTCTCAGATCTCAGCCTCCTAAGTAGCTAGGGTTACAGACAGGCATGAGCCACCAGTGCCCTGCCAAGGAAGACTTTTTAATAGTATTGTTTCACTTTGCAAGGGGAAGAGGGGAGGCACAGAAATGAAAGGACAAAGGGTGAACAAATACAGCAGTGGTACTCACTAGACACTATGTTGAAAATGAACAATACAACTTATGGGTAGGGACAAGAGGGAAAAATGGGGAGAGAGCAAGAGAAGAGGTAACACTGTCCATAAAGAGACGCATTCTTTACCTGACTTATATAACTGTAACCCCTCTGTATATCACCTTTATAATAACAATTAAAAATAATATTATTTCAATGGTCTGAAATCAATCAGAATAATTTCTATTAACTCTTTACATCAGTATTATTTCTATGAGCAACACAAATGTTGTTGCATCTATTAGTTAATTTGCCCTTTTTGTTGTTATGTGGTATTCTATCATATACAAATTTATTTGCCCACTCTAATAATAGACAACTGGGCTGTTGCCAATATTGAATAATTTTGAATAAAGCTTCTATAAGCAGTCTTGTAGGACTCTTATGGTGGATATATGCACTCTATTTCACTATTTCACTCTATACCACCAGGCTAATCAGTCTTACTAAAAGTTAGGAAAGTATATATTGCATCATCCTGATGGAATACAACAAGAAAATTTGACCCAAATCAAATGAATCCATTAGAGAAATGAGTTAAAGGATGCCTAAGTATGCAGTTAGCCAATTTACAGTAATACTTTCTTCAACAAGTTTGTGGCATGGAGTAATACAGTAATATAAAAGAAAAGAAACTTAAGAGACATATCAAACACTGTGTGGAAAGAACTCTCTCTGATTGGTGTTCTCTTGAAATTTTCCATGATAAAAAGTTAAATAAGACAGTTTGGAAGCACAGGCCTATTATCTAAACACTCAAGAGGCTCAGGCCAGCCTTGGCTACACAAGTCCCTGCCTCAAAACAAACAAGCCAAACAATAAATAAATAGGCCCTATGAATTTCAAAAGAGATCAACTAGAAGCTTAGGTAAATATGTTCGAGTTTGAAAAGGACCACAAAAGCAGGGCACTGGAATTCATGCCTATAATAGGCTGCGTTCTGAGGATCACAGTTCAAAGCCAGCTGGAACAGAAAGCTCACAAGAATCTTATCTCCAACTAATCACCAGAAAACCAGAAATGGTGCTATAGCTCAACGTGGTAAAGCTCTAGCTTTGAGCAAAAAGAGCTCAGGGATAGTGTCCAGGACCCTGAGTTCAAGCCACATGATTACCAAAAAAAAAAAAAAAAAGAAAGAAAAGAAAAGAACCACAAACTAAAAGAAACATGTTATAGTTAAAGAAGCCTGTTTGTTCGCTTAGGTAAATCTTTATATCTCAATCATAAACCTAACATGTAAAAACAAAACTAAGAAATACAGTATGTTTCAATTTACTGATTCTGACAGTTAAAATTTTAGAGGAAATTATAAACACAGAACCAACAGTGGATAAAAGAAGCATTAATTAGGATACTAGTCAAGAAAATGCACTATCCATCCTCTGTTATAAACAAGATCCCAAATATCATATATTCAAATATCTGAATATATGTATCAGAGACTCATGAAGAAAAACATTGTAAGATATTTTTATGTCATATCACTGATTGGATGAAATGCAATAGGATTAATACAATATTCCCCTTAAGTAAATTCACAAGATTCATTTATGTATTATCTACCAAAATACTGTATGTCTGAAACACATTTTATAAGCTTTTTTCCTCAAAGTAATACTCTAAAGGATGGAGTTTAAAATCAATATTTGAAAACTACTGTCAAAAACCTGGTCTATAAAAACCACCACATAAAAATAATACAGCAGTGATGGGCACCAGTAGCTTACTCCTGTAATCCCAGCTACTGAAGAGACTGAGATCGGAGGATCACAGTTTGGAGTTGGAGCTGTGGTTCAAGTGGTAGAGCTCCAGCCTTGAATAAAAAAGGTAAGGGAGAGTGCCCTGGCCCTTAATTCACCCTGTATGACCAAAAAATTAAATTAAAAAAAGTTTAGACAAAGAACTTTACAACTTTGGTGGGGGGAGGGAGGGAAGGTAACAATGCTGGCTAGAAAAAGTACTTATTACCTTACTCATGTAACTGTAACCCCTCTATACAGTATTTTTACAATAAAAGACATAAAAAAGGAAGAAAAAAAAGTTTAGGCAAAGGACATACTACTGACCAAAAGAAAAAAGACCTGATCAAACAGCAAGTTTATGAGTGATCTTTTCTTTTTCATCTGTTACTATGATATGGTTTTTAAATATTTTAAATAATGTCTTATTTAAAAATTCCAAATATACATTTACATTTTACAACTGAAAAGGTTTGTCTGCCCTGTACATGGCTGGGAACACAGGCCAGCCAGTTCTTCTAATCTATTGATTATTCCTCTATCCTGATGTTACTCAAACTTCAATATTTTGTGTTATCACCTCAACATCTGTCTTTGTTCCAAGTGTCTTTACTCTTTTAAAAATAACCTACACACTGCCAGGCACCAGTGGCTCATGCTTATAATCCCAGCTACTGAGGACACAAATCTAGGCCAAAAGTCCTCTAGATTCTTATCTCCAAACAAAATTGCACTCTCAAAAAAAAAAAAAAGCTGGAAATGGAGTTGTAGCTCAAGTAGCAGAGAGCTAGCCTTGGGTAAAAAAGGTCAAGGATAGTGAGTGCTCAGGCTCTAAGGTTAAGACCCAGGACAAGCACAAAAATAAATTCAATAAATAATCACACACACACACATCCCACTGCTTCCTCCTTAAATTACAGTTAAAATATACATAACAACATTTATCATCTTAATGTCTTATTTTAATCACTTTTTTCTTTTTTTCAGCAGTCCTCAGACTGTCCCTTAGCCTCTCTATACTCAACCACTTGAGCCACAGCGTCACTTCCGGTTTTTTCTGTTTATGTGCACTGAGGAATGGAACCCAGGGCTTCATGCATGCAAGGCAAGCACTCTATCACGAAGTCTCATTCCCAGTCCCTTTATCACTTTTAAGTGTACAGTTCAATGGCAGTATACTTGCTCACAATGTTTTACACAAGCCACCAGTATCCATCTTCAGAACTTTCTTACACCAAACAGAAAAATCTGTACCAATTAAACAGTAACTTTCCATTTCTCTTTCCCCTCACCCCAGGAACAACCTCCATTTTTCTCTGAGTTTAGCTATTTATTCTGAGACTCTTACAAGTAAGAGTCATACACAAACAGTCCTTTTGTATTTGCTTATTTCACTACCCATGATGGGTTCAAGGTTGCCCATGGTATGACATATATCAAAATGTGAACTTGCTTTTAATAGAAACATCCTAAAATACTAAGATCTACAACCAACTTGATATGTTAGATTTGCATTCTCCTAACTGGCATTAAAATGTCTATTTTAATTTAAATGTCCACTGAATATAATTTTAAAACATTAAATCACAAGTACTACATCAGCACATTTTAGACAATACTGTTGGAGGCCCTGGGCTCAATCCTTAGAACCTCCAAAAACAAACTGGGGAGGTAAAGAGAGGGGAGAGAAGGAGAAGGAAGGGGAGGAGAGGAAAAAGATAATGGAACAAAACATACTCTATATTCACCAGATAAGATTTTCCTACAAATCAAAATCAAGTGAAATATGACTAGAGTATAAAACAAAACTCATCATTCTTAAACTTTCCTAGATCAAATACTGCAAGTAGAAAAATAACTGTGGAGCTCATCTATATTGTTAGTCAATGATGTAAATTTTTATTGAAGTTTAAACAATCCTGTTTTCCAAGTCTGAAAACTTAAGATACATTCAAATTTTCACACAGATAAGCACTGGGAAAAATAAAATAAAAGTTGTGAATACAAGTTAAAAACAACCATATCTATCCGTTTTCAATAAAAACAAAAATAAATTAATTCCAAAGGTGTGCGCACAGACACAGGAACCTTCTAAAATAATCTAATGTTTGAAAAACCTGTCATTTGCAATGTTTAATTGTATTAAATTTGAAGGGCAATTAAAGAATTAGGAATGATTATAGATCAGTAACAGCAGGAAGTAATATGTACTGGGAGTGTCCATGTGTCAGGCTTTATGTAACATCTAATGAGGTACTTATTACCTCCAGATTATCAATGCAAGAAAGAAATTTACAGTTTAAAAGCCTTAACTAACATCATGCTGCTAATGGGATAAGAAAAAAAACAACCGGGCTGGGAAGGTGGCTCAGTGGTAGAGTGCTTGCCTTGCAAGCCTGAGGCCCTGGGTTCGATTCCTCAGCACCATATAAGCAAAAAGAAAAAAGCCGGAAGTGGCGCTGTGGCTCAAGTGGTAGAGCGCTAGCCTTGAGCTGAAGAGCTGAGGGACAGCGCCCAGGCCCAGAGTTCAGGCCCCACGACTGGACCCAAAAAAAAAAAAAAAGAAAAAAAACAACCATGAATCCTGGCAATGAAGGATAAGTCATTATATACAAAATAAAATAATTATTTTAATTCAGTATAAAAACAATATTTTGTCATGGTTATATAGCATTTTTTGTAAAATAATGTGAAAATAAATAATATGAAATATGCACTGGAATTGGAATTCTATGACTTTGGTTCCTAGGTCCACTCTGCCACTAACTTTATCTTTATGACCACAGGAAAGTTATTTACTCTCTTTAGGCTTTTGTATTCTCAGTGATAATGTGATGCAACTAGACAGAATAATCCTAAAGACCTTTTCACCCCTAAAATCCTAAAGCTGTTTTTCAAATCTCAGTGATTTTAAAACTATCAGTGCCTTATAGTGGCTCTGCCCAGTTTAGAGAAGCAACGGGAAGAACGTAAGGTTCTGGATAAAGATACAGGCTGGCTGTGCTAAGTCCACCAATTCTCCCTCTTTCTGTTGTTAAGCTTCTGTTCTGTGTTACATAACTTTGAAGCTGTCAGATCAAATTTTGTCAAATACTTCATGCTCTACCCATGAAATAAACCAAAAAGCCTAACTAGATTCTACATGACCGAGAAAGCTTAATGTAGCTTTAAGCCAACTAGCTCATGAAAAAATGGACACAGAATGGACAGCGAAGTGTAAAGTGTCCAAACTAATTTATAAATTAAGCAAATGGTATGCCCATTAATCCCTGCTAACCTTTGTAAAAACCTAACCATATTTCTTACATAAGAGCTCTAATACCCTCATCTGCACCAGCTATACTATCCATTTTATAATAATTTTACCTCTTTTACTTAGTTTTATAGAACCATTTGGAAAAAAACAATATTCTTAAGAAAAATATGAAAAAGAATTGGAAAACAAATTCCTACAATTGTGAGATTTCCCCTATTATCCCTATTATTGGTGTCTACTGTTTATCAAGTACATTTTTAAAAGAGGGGAACATATTACCATATTTTATGACTAAAATATTGCATGATTTTCATAGGTTTTATTATTGTCTGGGGGCTTTAGAGGATCTAAGACAAACATACAGGCATTTTTAGTGCTAAAAGATATCTCAGAGAATATACTCTGGGAGAAAATTAACTCATCCAATCCAAGTCGTGATTCTACCTCTTAAGACTATTTCTATCACTGATAACAGGTGAGGTAGATATCCAGGCAACACAATCCGCAAAGTTTTCAATATTTTACACAGAAAGCCAGTTCCTAACCTATGGTTCTTCCTTTTTTCTTCACCTCTTAACAGCATTTCTTTCCCTTTCTAATACTGTTCCTGCACTAATCAGCTCTACTGATTTCTTTGCTTATCTGTTACTTTTCTAGCCCTCCAGTCATATTCAAGGCTAGATTCATTGAACCATTCACCTCTACTCAGAGCTGAAATTTTCATAATGACAATGTGAAGTGATTGAACAAAAAATGCTGTAACTCCCCAAAATCTCAGGTGGGTGAATGTTTACCAATCTCTTCTTGTCTTTTGTGAAAGGAAAATGTTTAATTATATATGAGTGAAGACTGCCTATAAGTTTGGAGATAATGGGCAAACAGTTAACAAACGTCATACTTGTTGTCTCCTTACTTAAAGCAGTAATCAAAACCATCTTTTGAATAATCATTAATCCAATACTGCATTTTGTGGTAAAATCTACTGTAAGCAATTCATATAAATTCCATGATATATTTTTTAATGCAAACCCATGAGGTAGGTTTTTTTTTTAAGTTGGCAGATGAGGAAACAAGAAACAAAGCAGTACAAAGCAATTAAGTTATCTGTTCAAGGACAAAGAACTACTAAGCAAGCTATACCTGATGTCTACTCCTCAGTCACAACTATATAGCATCTCAGGGGTCCTAAGATGGTAAAGATTGACTAATGCTTTCAGGAAAGTCTGAAGTATTCTTTAAAACAAAAGGTTTAATTCTCTCTTCAAGCCCTAAAATACAGTGCCAGACAACCCTCATTTAAACACTAAGGCACTATTTGGGATATTATGGTCTTTCAGAGGCAAAAACTATCACTGTGGCAAGATTTCGCATGTGCAAAAGTAGTTAGAATAAAACACAAGTGCTCAAAAAGCAAACTTGACAGAATTACTAGTTGTGTAATTATAAACAAATTACTTGAACATAGGAACATGTAGAGGAAAAGGGTCACTTATTAAAGAAGAAATAAACTGAAACTAATGGCTGAACACATATTAAAACATTTTCAGTGTGCCAAGTGAAGTGGTGTTGTCTTTAGGCCAACACAACCAAGGAGGATACTTCAGACCATGAATATGGGCAACAAAGATCCTCACACAAACACACACATTCACAAAGTTTACATCTAAAAATGAAAACTTTAGAGGTCATTTATAATCAATATGATGCATAATCCCCAATAGCAAATTCCATTATACAGACCAATTAAACAGTGCTTTTTAAAAGTAAAAATGCAAATAAACAAGTAGAGAGAATGAACAAATAATTCATAAAACAAGAAAAATAAACATCAAAAATGCTAAATTCTATTTTGAAGAAATCTATGTGTATATAATTTAAATTAACTCATTTGTTAATAATACCGGCATGGATTTATGAAGAAAAACTTGAAAGGGCATACACTATACTATTAACAGTATTCGTTAATTCTGTGCAAGAAGCATAAAGGCTCAAGGTAAAAACCACTAAAGAAATTAGATTCCATCTGAGGCATGCTTCGTCTAGTAGCTCACTTTGTAGAGTAGTCTTAGATGTATCTAATAGGCAAAATTTAGATTGCAGCCAGCACTCTACCTCCAAGGCAGGTTGACCTTCGAGGGGTTGACCTTTGGAGAAGCAAAGCAAGATATACGTGGCTGAAATGAAATTCTGTGTCAACTAAGATGCTTAAAATGTTCCAGATAGTCAGAACATAGAATACCAAATATTCATACCCAAGGGTGGATATTAAATCCTTAATTTACTATCTCTACATTACAAGCAAGACAGAATGCTACTTACATTCCTCTGAAACACAAAGTCTAGCAATAAATTAACAGATGACCTTCAAGAGAGAAAGAAATAGAAGCAAACTTGAAACTGAAGAGTCCACTTGACCCTAGTACATACTGTACTGCAATAAAGACAACATGTAACTCCACTACCTCATGACCCAAATTACTGAGTACGGCTTGTAATATCACAGAAACCATTTACAAAAGCTCAGAAAATGAACTAGTTAAATGACTATACCATGAAATTTTGTTAGTTTCAATATTAGACAACTGATCTAAAATTTGTTATTTTATACTTAGCTTTTGATGCTATTATTGGGGCTGGAACTCACAAGTGCTGTCCTTTAGCAATTTTTGCTCAAGGCTGGACTCTACCACTTGGGCCAAACTTCTACTTCTGGTTTTTGCGGTGGTTAATTGAGGGTAAGAGTCTCATGAATTTTCCTGCCTAGGATAGCTTCAAACTGTAACCCTCAGATCTCAGCCTTCTGAGTAGCTAGGATTACAGCGTGAGTCACTGGCTCCTGTCCTATACCTGTCTTTAATACATCTGACTTCACAGGGTTTTACTAAAGTTGTCTGGGGTTTGACATAAGCCTGAAGGCTATAGTTTTTGGCTTTTACTTTTAAAAAGGTAGTCAAAACTATATGCTCAGTGTTGTAAGTATCTTTAATATAAAGTATCAGAGGTTTGTCTCATTTAGAACCATGAAGGTTAATGTTTTAAATTTCAAGGAAATACATTTACATCTCACAACAGAAGCAAAACGAAATTTCATGCTTAGTTTTGCCACACTACCACCACTAAACCCTATTCCCTCATATTATTACTAAACTGCTATGGCTTGGAAAAATATCCCCCAAAAGGACAGTCATTAAAGGTTTAGTCACCAGTCTGTAGGGCTAGTGGGAGGTGATGGAAGCCTTAGGAAGCAGAGCCTGATGAGAGAAAGTTAAGTCTCTGTGATAGGAATGCCAGTAACCCAGCATTCAGCAGCTGGAGAAATCCTCTGTGCAACAGCTGGCAACAAGCACAGTGCTCAGGAGTCAGCAGCAGCCAATGTTACCACTCTTCAGCCTTAGGTATTGGGACCCTTGGGCTTTCAAGGCAGCTAGTCTAGTAGCTCTCAAGCCCTGGACAGCAGGATCCCTCAGCTTTCAAGGCCACACAGCTCCCAGGTATTTTTCCCGCAACTGGGGCTTACATTCTCTTGCACACTGCCTTCTATAGTTTATACGCCCTTCCTCTTGTTTGCTCTCTACTACTCCTGACCTGCCACTATCTTCAGCTGCCTTCTTGCAACTGTCACCCCTTGTGTTACCAGTTCAGCCTGTTCTGCTTAAGATAAAAATCACAAGAAAAAAAAATCCAGTCAAATTAGACTTATTGGGTCTAATGTTAAAACACCAGAGAACAAGGTATCTCCTGGATTGCACAAAAGTTAGCTGCTGAACAGCCTAGTTATATAGTGAAGAAAAAGGTATGGCATACAAAAGAAGTACAGATTCCAGTCTACAACTTGCTGGCTTCTTGCTGAGATACTGAAGAGGTATCCTCCTACCCCATCTTGAGTGAGAAAAACTTCAGGGTCATCTATAGTTTACCAAGGCTCATCTTGCTTGGGGTGCTGTTTTCTAAGGCAGGCACAGGCTGTGTGAAGCAGTGGTGATTTGGGCAAAGCCTGCTGGGTTAGGAAGAACGCAGTTAGAACAGGTACAGTGGCCCTTACAGCTGGAGTGTTCTCACAGTGATGGTAAGTAGTCTGAAACAGCCACACTATAAAAGGCCAAAAACAGCATCTACTGCTATTCAAAGACCTAAGTAGTTCGCTCCCTGCAATTTTATTCACAAAAGGAGGGAATTTTTTAGGGCTGAGCACCAGTAGCTTATGCCTTTAATCTTAGCTACTCAACAAAGTGAGATCTGAGGATTAAGGTTTGAAGTGAGTCTGGGTATAAAGTCTTTGAAACTCAATCATCAATGCATCAGCAAAAAAGCTGGTCTGGAGGCATGGCTCAAGTCGCAGAGTACCAGATTTGAGCACAAAGCTAAGCTAGAGTTCAAACCCTGAGTACTAGCACAAAACAAAACAAAAAAATTATAGGATTCTTGCAATAAAGACTTTAGTGCTCAACATTCTCAATAGCATTTCACAGTGCTGATTAACATTTAACAATGCTTAAGAGTGCTTTACTAACTCAAGGGCAGCGATGGGAAGCAGGAAATGAGAGGGAAAGAGGGAACAGCTTACACTAAGCAAAAGGAAAGAAATGTACATATCACCCAATGTGGAAGAAACAGTTGTATTGTCAAAGTTCACAGAATTCACAAATATGGTAGACCATAATGACAGAAGGAAGGAAGGAAGGAAGGAAGGAAGGAAGGAAGGAAGGAAGGAAGGAAGGAAGGAAGGAAGGAAGGAAGGAAGGAAGGAAGGAAGGGTCTTAAGAGCGCCAACTGTTAGGGTATAACCAGGCCACACAGCAGATATGTGAATGAGGAAACCTTGGATAATTTCAATCCCTGGCCTTCATTAGTCACTCCAGTCAGCCTCATATGTAAAACATTGAGCCTTGTAAATAAATTTAAAAAAAAAAAAAAAAAAGAGTGCTTTACTTCTGCTCCAGCGCCCGAGTTTGGTTTCTCTATCTGTGTCAACCAAAGGTAGGCCTGTGAATGGGGATACGGGGATCTCAGTCCCTTTTTCTCTCCACTTCCTAGCAACCATTAAGTGAACAGCTTTGTTGTCTTATGGTGATGGTGTCTCAGCGCAGGACCAAAGGCAGCAGAGCCAAGTGGGCATGGTCTGAACACCTCTGAAACTGTGAACCTTTTTTCTTTTTGAGCTAATTATCTTAGGCATTTTGTCATAGTGATTTTGTCATAGTGATCTAAAGCTGTCTAACACAATAACTAAGATTGCAACCAAGGGCTGTTACTCCCTGTAGAGCATCACACCAATAGAAAGCAGCTGTCTCTGAACCACAGCCCCAGCATTTCTTGTTCCTTTCTAGGTCTCTCCAAGTCTGTACTTGAAGACAGAGCCTATGTACACACTTACTCTTGCTACATTTTTGCAAACCCACATGAGTGTGTGTGTGTGTGTGTGTGTGTGTGTGTGTGTGTACTGGTGCTTGAACTCAGGACCTGGGTGCTATCCCTGTGCTTTTTTGCTCAAAGCTAGTATTCTACCACTTGAACCTCAACTGCACTTCTGGCTTTTCTTTAAATGGTTAATTGGAGATAAGAGTCTCAAAGACTTTCCTGCCTGGGCTAGCTTTGAACCATGATCCTCAGATCTCAGCTTCCTGAACAGCTAGGATTATAGGCGTGAGCCACCAGTATTATTTTGGGGGGAGGGGATGATACTTGGGTTTGAACTCAGGGCCTGTGCTTGCTAGGCAGGCACTCAACCACTGGAGTCTTCTTACTTTCATGATTTTGAAATAAGATCTCACATTTGCCCAGGCTGGCCTGGACTATGATCTTATTTATGTTTACCACATAGCGGGAATGACAGCTATATCCAGCTTTTATTGAACAAGATAGGAGGTCTCATTTTTGCCTAGGCTGACTACAAACCACATCCTCTTGATTTCTGCCTTCCAAGTAGCCAAGATTATAGGCATGAGCCACTAAACTCAACTGTATTTTTAAAATATACTTATCAAAGCCAGGTGCCAATGGCTCACGCCTGTAATCCTAGAGCACTAGCCTTGAGTGAAAAAGCTCAGGGACAGCACCCAAATCCTGAGTTCAAGTTCCACAACCAACAAATACATATATTTATATATGTATATATATGTATATTTCACATTTTTCTATGTACTAACAGTGAACAGGCTGGGAAAGAAACCAGGAATAACAGTTCTATTCACAAAAGCCTCAAAAAAGTATAATTTTGTATAAACTTAATTAAGCAGGTAAAGGATCTCTATAAATAATACTATAAAAGTTTGAGGAAAAAAATGAAGACTCCAAAAGATGGAAAAACCTCCAATTTTCATAGATTGGCAAAATCAGTATTGTGAAAAATGGTATACTACCAACAGCAATCTACAAGTTCAATGCAATACCCATAAAAATCCCAATTAATTTGTTGTGGAAATAATAAAACTCATATGAAAGCATAACAGACCACAAATAGCAAAATAAATCTGAGCAAAAAGCATAACATTGAAGGAACACAATACTAGCATCAGATTCTACTACAGAGCCGCTGTAACAAAAACAGCATGGTTCTATCAGAAGCGGATATAAAGATCATGGAATAGAAAACACAGAAATCAAACTATACAGCTACAATCAGCTTTTTTTAAAAAGGGAGCAAAAAGCATACAGTGAAGAAAAGATGGCCTTTTTAATAAAGGGTGCTAACAAAACTGGTTATCAATAAGCAAAAGACTAAAACCAGACCCCTATCTAATCAGGTAGAAAATCAACTCCAAATGGATCAAAGAGCTTAATATAAGACTTGAAATCTTAAAACTACTATGGGAAAACATCAGAAGAAAAAGGCATAGGTAATTATTTTCTGAAGATAGACTATATTCAGCAAGTAAGAGCAAGGGATAAATGGGAATGCATTTAGTTTCTGTAAACAAAAAAAATTAAGAGAATTCAGAGACAACAAAATAGAAAGTCTTCATTAGCTATTAATCCTTTATCAGTTGTAACAGGAAGCATATTTCTGTGAGAGAGGGTATATGATATGGCATCACTTGTTTGTAGAAAATTACCATTTGACTAAATAGAAAAAGGATTAATGTATTTAAAAGGATGACAGGATTTTTACTTTCAAAAAATTCCAAGTATTAAACCTTTTGTTTTCTCCATGTCAGTCCTTCGATAAATATCCCACCTTTACATTAAAAAATTGCAATTATTTGACTTAATTTATGATCACTTATTTAGGTCAATGTTACTCACTCAAGCTATTTCTAAATTCCTCAAACTGATCCTCATCCTAAGTTTAAAGAAGAATCCACTATGTCTACTATTAGTTTTCTGTGAAACACTAACCTGTTTTCCTTTGCTTGTACTGGAAGTCTTACTACAAATGGATGTTTCCTAGGTTTCTCTCACCATGTCATTCCCTGTTTCTCACCTTACACAAGCCAAGGCAAAAAATAAAATGTTTGAGTCCAGTCCATTCAACAGTAGCCACTAAAAGCTTCCCTTTTGTAAATGTTCCATGGGGTAACAAAGACTTGCTCTGTAAGGTAACCTGCACATCCTACGATGTGCAAAATTTTTAAAACTAAAAAGTATATGGCAGGCACTACAAACCCAGACCCGTTTTGGAGAATTCCTTCCTGGGCTCCAATGTATGCATGCATTATGCAACAGCCACCATTCCAGATGTTAATCCCCGGCTGTGATGCAGAGATAAAATACCAGTGCCCAGTACATAATCCACTCCGTGCTTAGGCAGTACATCTGGAAGGAAATCGATTAAACAAGAATCGCCAAATTCTCTGGAATCTGAAATAATAGATGGTGTTAACTAACAGTTCTGCAGAGAATCACAATATTCTCCCTTGGGGTAATTTTCGGTGACACATACCTCCTCTCCGCACCTCCATCCATATATATATAGATATATAGATATATGTATGTATTATATATATGCATAGATAGATAGATAGATAGATAGATAGATAGATAGATAGATAGATAGATAGATAGATAGATAGAATCTCCCCAAGGTGTTTTATGTTTGGATTTTTACAAGGATCTCCCGGAGGAGGACAGAACCTGCATCAGGTGGTTTTCCCAGAGCCGACTCCTGCTACGATGCCCACACTAATCTCCACAATCTGACAAGCGAGGGGGATGTTTTTGTGCAGTGTTAGGGGTCCAGGTCACCGCAGACCCCGGAGCCACACGCCCTCCAGGCTTCATCCGCCCCCGCCCCGGGCCCAGGCCTCGGGGGAGCCTGCACAATGGACAGCCGAGAGCGAAACTACAACGAAATTGCGGGGATCCGGATTGCGCACGGGGACCGCGGGGAGGACGCCCCTCCGCGGTGGTCCCAGGTCCCCCCGCGAGGCCCGGCTCGGCGGGCCGGCCGCTCAAGCCCTCCATCTCCCCAGCCCGCTTCCCGAGCCTCCGCGCCCGGTAAAGAAGAAGGAGAAGGGGAAAAAAAAAAAGCCCACGTTCCAGGTGGGGAAGGTGGGAGGGCAGAGGGGGCTCCCCGGCCGCAGCCGCGACACCCGCGGCCACGGGGAGGCGGCGGCATCCCCTCACACAAGATGGAGTCGCCGGCGCACCTGGAGGCGCCCCCAGTCCCGCCGGACCCCGCGGCCGCCGCCCGCCGGACCTGCGCGCGTCTCCGGACCCCGCGGCCTACGCCGGGCCCAGTCCGCCCCGCGCGTCCGCGTCCCGCAGCCGGCGTCGTCGCCCACCCGGCGAGGAGGGCGTGGGGCCGCCCAAGCGGGACGCGAGGCCGGTGCGGGGCCCCTCGGCCTCCGGCCTCGCCCGGCGCCCCCCGGCGCGCGCGAGCAGCGCACTCACCTCAGCCGCGTCCCGGAGCCGCGGGAGCCCGAGCCAGGAGGCGGAGTCGCGCGAATGAATGGAGCCGGCGGCCGCTGGCTGGCTGGCTGGCTGACTGGCTGGCGACGCCCCGGCCCGACCACCCGCCCCTTGCCTCGGACGCCCGGCGTGCCGCCGCTCGCGGGGTCGGCCGCAGCCCACCGTGCCCTCCGCCGGCGTGACGCACGAGCGCCGCAGCGCCTTCAGCTCCGCCGCGCCCGCGCCCCCCGCGAGTCCCCCCGCCGCGGCGCGCGCGGCCCTCCTCCACGCGCCGGGCCGCCGCCCTGCCTCCGCCGAGCCGCGGGCAGGTGCACGCTCGCCGCCGTGGGGAGAGCTGGGGGTGCCGCGGGCGGCCCCCGCCACCCGACGCCGCGACGCCCGGGCCCGGATAACGGCCCGGTATTAAAGAGTGACCTTGGCTTACGTGTAAAAATAGATGCGGGTAAGCCGCGGGGGCTACGGCGCGGAATCTGCGTACTGCGTGAATGTCACCCTTGGTAGAATCGCGTTTGCGGAGTTCCGCCCCAGCCTGCGCCCGCCAGGCCTGAAACGGCCCGCGGTGGTCGCGGCCATCCCGGCCTAGGATCGGGGATGCTGAGGGCGCCGGCCTGCGGGGATCCTGGGGCTCCGCTTCCCCCCCACTCCGCCCGGCCCACCGGCGTGCTAAACACGCTGCCATCCTCGCGGGTGCCTGCGAGAAGGGAGATCCCGGGCCCCATTCGCCCCCCCGGGGAGACCCTACTGACCCGACACGATGTGGACATAGTGGGGACCACCACGTTCCCGCCCTGACCCTACCTGTTTGGGAACCTCACGTACACAGTCTGACCTGACCCCAGAGAACCGCCTCCCCTCCTCTTCCCCTCCCTCCCCCTTTCTCCCCCCTCCCCCTCCCCACTGCCCAAGGCCTTTTAATTCTATTCTCACTGAAGGAAAACAAGCTTGCCCGCATTCATATTATGATAGCTTTTCTTCAGAAGTATGCAGGACTTGGTTTAAATGGCTTTTTAATAAAAAAAAAAGAAAAAGTGATGACAAACCATTTTGGATTTAAGTAATTTTAAACCCTAGACACTAAGTTCACTCAAGACACAGCATTATTTTCAGCTCATCCGGATAGATTTGGAATTGCTTCTTTCATTCCTGAGAAGTTATATCATAGTTACAACACCAACCTTTTACGAATGATCAGCAACACCGGTAAATACTTTGGCTAATACTTTTGGATATAGACCTTTTTTATAACTCTGATTTTAAAAAAAAATTATAAGTAGACCTTTCTGCCCTCGAGTTGCACATTACAGCTGTTGTGTTTTAATTTGTAATTTCTAGCCTGTAGAAATCTTAAATGTTACACGTAAAATAATTAACACTTTTGGTGGAACTGAACAATGGATTTGAATTAACTGAGCAGGAATTTTGAGTAATTGAGTTCTCTCTACAATTAATCATGAATAAATAAGTTATATAACTTGAATTTACATTTCTAGAGCTGCTATTATCCCCAGGGGAATCCCAAGCAATTACCACATTAGGAAAATTTTGTTTTTGTCTTCCCGACTACCCTGCAGGTGTTGGAGTAAAATGATTATAATATTTAAAATGTCTAAATGGAATTGGCATTTTAGCTATTATTTTAGAAATCTGTGGGAACATGTGCCTCAGAAGCAAGTTCACAAATGCCTGGCCACTGATAAGTAGGGGCATAGAGGATTCTTGTGGCAAGCATGTACATGCTGAGACCTACTCAAGAGGTGCTATGCTTTGTCCTACCTCTGAACGAGAAGATAAGGACTTAGCTTTCATGACCACACTGGAGCTTGATTCTCTTCTCTACTTAAAACATGACACCACTTTCAGAAAGAGAGATATTACCATTTATGTCCCTCTTTGGCTAAAATATATTAAATCTTGCTTGTGTTAATCAGATAATAGCTACCAAAATATTTTAAAATATGCTTTGAGGCTTTCATATGAAGTTTTTGGAGGCTGTTGCTCTGGATTTTGTTATTGCATATGCTTACTTTAATGATTGTGTTATGGCATAAGTAGAAGAAAATATGTTAAGGGGACATATCTTTAATCAGAATTCTATTTTGCCCTTTATTTGATTATATTTTTGCTTTAAAGCCCTACAACATACCCTGTAACTTCATGTTTTTGTGATTTTTTTTTTAATCTAGGAGAAAGTATTTTTTGGCTTGGTTTAGGTTGAGTAGAGTTTTGGATTTACACTAGGATTTAAACTCTGGCTCACTCAGCTTATTAATTCTGCTGGTGATCTACCACTTGAGCCATGCCTCCAGTCCTTCTAGGAGAATTTTCCTGGGCATAAACAGAAAACTAAACCTATTTTTAGAAAGAAAACATGTAAAGACTTCTTCTGATATATATTTAAACAGATTTTTATAACTTGTTGGTTTTTGAAAAGTGCACTTTCTTTTTACGGTCTTTTGGGGCTAATTGCTCTCCAACTTCATTTTTAAAGTTGCTAGATATTTTTTATTTTTATTTTTGAAATATATACAAAACGTATGTGTGTTTTTGTTTTGAGGGCTTCATTTTTTGTTTTTGAAAACATGGTCTTGCAATGTAGCCTGTGCTGGTATTAAATTTCCCACCCTGCTGCCACTGCCTCTCAAAAGCTGGATCAGAGGCATGCACTCACTTTCATGTTTATTGATTGATTGATTGATTGAAAGATAACATTTCATCACAAAACATTCACCACCATCTTTGACCCTGTACTTGGACTGAAATTATGTGTGTGTGTGTGTGTGTGTGTGTGTGTGTGTGTGTGTGTATGTGTGTGTGTGTGTGTGTGTGTTTCAATTTCATACAGTCACAGAAAGATGGCTTTAATGACAAAAGTCAGCCAGGGATTTCTAGACCTAAACTAAGAGCCAATCAGCTAACTAAACTAATTCTATCAGCAATGGCAGTAGGTAGCTAAGAAGGCAAGCCTCCCTCCTTGTATTAAAAGAAAAGGAACTCAAGTGTTCATTTTCTCCCTTGCTGTATAATGAAACATCACAGAAATGGTTTCAGAATTTAAAACAGTCTTATAATTGTGTTTTGTCAAACACTACCAATATCTTCAGATTTCAACTTCATATGTACTGGGAGGAAAAAAGACTGAACAAGAAAATAATAGGTTTGAGAAGCCCAGTGACTGTTTCTTTGCATTTGATTTGGTTTAATACCAAATAGAAATTTAAGAACCAAGGACTTTGGTAATGTGACTGGGTTTAAGAGAAATAATGTGGTGCATTTCATGTTACTAATAAAAATTACAGATTTATATCCACGGTAGATACTACAAGTTTCCTCATCAATGTTTTCCCCCTTTTTTCAGATATTCCCCCTTTATTCAGAGAGGCAATGTGCCCAGTTCAAACAGTTGTCTCCCTCAGGCTTTTGGAGCTGGGCTAGCCATTTGGCTATTTTAGCCAATGAGATATAAATGGAAGACAAGTATGGCTTCCAGTAACGTTTTTGATATTTTTTTTTATCAATAGGGATATATTCAACTGGCCTATGATGTTATCACTATATGGTTATATCAACATAGCCAATACATACAGAATAGAGAAGTATGTATAACTTTCAGTTTTAATAGACAACCAGAAGGATCAGAATGTAGTCAGAGATCCAGAAATTAGAGTATGAAGTCAATATAGACAACAACCTGGCCAAACATATCAAAAGTGATGAAACTATGAATGTATAACCCATAATATCACCCCAGTAAATTTATCCCCCTCCCCAAATCCTTTAAGATGAAGAAAGGGGGAAAAGGCTGGGTGTGGTAGTCACACCTGTAATTCTGGCTACTTGAGAAGCTGAGGTAAGGAGATGGAAATTTTGAGGCCAGCAGGGGCAAAAGCTCTAGCCCTTAAAAAAAAACAGTAGTGGTAAAGCCCTTGGTGAAGGAATTTGATACTTGGTCTAATTAGATTTTTAAGACTAGATTAGCAACTTAAATATACTGCCATCAATCTGTACATATTTTCTCATCTAAAAAAATATTTACAGAAACTGGCTCCCTGTCACCTTATACCAATATCAGCTCCAAATGGAAGGCCTGAAACCTTGAAACTACTACAAGAAGGAGTAGGAGAAACATTAGAATTTATTGGCATCTGCAGTAACTTTCTGAGTAGAGTTCCAGGGATTCTTTAATTCCATTTTGTCTATTGAGTTTTACATGCTATGAAACATCCAGATGGTTAAAGTTGGATATTAGGAACACTGCAGTAGGGAAAGAGCTAACTAAGCTCAATTCAGATTTGTTCAAAGGTGATTGGGGAACAAAGGGGGAAAGGGAAGGAGAATGAACTGAGCTAGAGCAATTACAGCAGTCAACAATTACAAAACAGGGGCAAGAGGATGGTCACTGTCTATGCTAATTATTGTTGCTCAAAGGTAGCCTTTTCCCTTTCCCTGGGAGACTAGGAGATAGAGACCATAGATAAAGAAAGAGAGGGGAGGACACTCCTTCCTGATGATTACATTCAAAGAATAGCTTTCACGTCCTTAAAGACACTGTAGAGTTGGTTGTACAAGATACAGCTATATCTCAAAGCAACCAGGAAGGATTTATAAGTCTAAGAGTTTTATTTGCACAAACTCCAAGGAAAGGATATCTAGGGCCTATGGCTAGACATTGGCTGAACAAATGATACATTTTCCCCACATACCTGGGTGTTTCCACACTGGAACTCAAGATGTGTCATGTCATAAGGGGCATACAGCCTCAGTGTACTGGAGGAAATGCCAGAGTTTGGTCTAGTGCTTAGGGGAGGGATTTGCATGGAGATTTTTGTGCCAATAGTTGCTGTTCTTAGAGCCAAAACAGTAGAGATCAAAAAATACAGGCCAGGCTGAGTGGGATCTCTTCCTCTGCTCAAGTGGATAACATCCCTGTACTTTCAGCCTCCTATGATATCTGAAGCAGAATCTAGTCCACTTATTTGGAATCACCTTCAGTGGAGCCCTTTAACAAGATATAACCCATGCTAATTGAAAACTAACTTAGGTTTCTATTGGCCTAGTCCACATTTTGAAGACACTGTTATGGAAATACTCTATTAGCCAAAACCAGTTTGCTAACATCAGAGGCATTGCCATTCATCCTCTACCCATCCCTCCCCCACTTACTAAAATAAAAGAATATTGCAATGTAGAAGACAGCCACACTGCTACTTAATTTTCCATCTTTTCTGTTACCTGAACAAGAGATGTAATTAACAGCTGACTTCTGTCCTATAGATAAGGCTGGAACTAAGCTTGCTAGTAAAACAGACTACAAACACCAACCAAGCAAAACCTTCCCTATTCCAACTTCAAAAAATAATCAGACTATTCTGGCTCAAAATGACAGGAGAGAAAAAAAGATCAAGTGATATACTCTATTTTGGAAAGGAGAAAAATGGAGAGACAGGAACAGAGATGAACTTTCAAGGCACACAAAGCACATCCCATTGGGAAAGGAGGCGTCCTGCCAGGGCTTAGGGAAGGACAATCTGCTTCCCCCACATCCAGGCTGAAACAATGCACAATGCCTCTCAATTTTTCAGCTTGGCCTTGGTCTGTAAATGCCCCAGTGGAACTGATTAGAGCTAAGGGACGAGGGATGGAAAAGGGCCTTCACTGTGGGGCCAGCTGCCTTGGCTTTACAGTGTTTTTGTTTTTGGGGGTTTTTTTGTTTTTGTTTTTGTTTTTTGTCAGTTGTTGGGCTTGAACTCTAGGCTTGGTGATGTCCCTCAGCTCTTCAGCTCAAGGCTAGCACTCTACCACTTGAGCCCCACAGCACCACTTCTGGTTTTCTAGTGGTTAATTGGAGATAAGAGTCTCACAGACTTTCTTGCCAGAGCTGGCTTTGAACCGAGATTCTCAGATCTCAGCCTCCTGAGTAGCTAGGATTACAGGCGTGAGCCACCAGCGCCCGGCTAGTGTTTTTTTGTTTTGTTTTTGCTGGTCGTGGAGCCTGAACTCTGGGCCTGGGCACTGTCCCTCAGCTCTTCAGTTCAAGGCAAGCACTCTACCACTTGAGCCGCAGTGCCACTTCCGGCTTTTTCTGCTTATGTGGTGCTGAGGAATTAAACCCAGGACCTCAGGCATGCAAGGCAAGCACTCTACCACTGAGCCACTTTCCCAGCCCCTTTACAGTGTTTTTCAAGCTCCAAGTGTAATAACAGAAAAGCCTTGAGTTTTCTACCTCTGAAGATTCCAATCTGGGAGATCTAGAATGCAGCTGACTAAATAATCTGCATTTTACTTATTTTTAAGTTGTACTTTAAATGAATATATACTCGATGCATGCCGTTCGGGCTAGAATGAAATGATCTGGTAAGAGTTGTGGCTTATACAATTATGGTATCTGTTATAACCTACCCATCTCAAGCATTTGTCCTTTCTCTGTGATGAGGACACACAAGCTCCTCTCTCTTGCTATTCATTCGTATTATCTATGGTCACTTTAGTGTGCACTAGCACGTCAGAATTCATTCCTTCTAATTGTAACAAATCTCAGCCCTTCACAGGCCTGCCCTTGTCAGCCTTGGTATCCAGTTTTCTACTCTCTGCTTGTTTAGATTCAAATAGGAGTGAGATCATGTAGCAGTTACCTTTATCTCACCTGAATCTGCACTTCAAACAAGCTCAAGTGTTCTTTTTTTAATCTGAAATCAATAGCTGGTGACAAATGGGAACAAAGTCAGCTACCTATGGAAAAGTGAAGGAATTTTAACTTCTGGTTTTTTTCCATATGTAGAAAGGTATAATATTTACAGGGGAAAAAAAAACATAAGGTCTTTTAATAGTGAGTACACACAGCTCAGTGAGTTTTTACTATGTAGACACCTAGATAAATGATGATGGCTGCAAATGAATAGCCATATGGCCCAAGTTCACATATTGAAATATTTTTATTCAGTGTCCCCATTGTGATGATAAGAGGTAAGATCTTTGGGAAGTCAGTAAGATTAGGTCATGAAGTTGCCCTCCTTATGAATCGGGATTAGTGCCTTTCTGCCAATTGTAAAAGAGTTTGCTTCCTGGACACACCCATGCTGGCACCCTGATCCTGGACTTCCAGCTCTCAGAACTGTGAGAAATAGATTTCTATTGTTTATGAGTCATCAATCTAGGATACTTATTTTTTTCATTTTGGGGTTCTAAGGATATTGAGCCTTTTAGGCAAGTCTTCAACCATTGTCTAGTATTTTTTTATAGGAGCATGAACAGGCTAAAACAACCACTGAAGTAAGATATAGAACATTTCCAACACCCTCTAAGGCTCATTCATTTCCCTTCTCCATAATACCTCCACATAGAGGGAACTATTATTCTGACATTTGATATAGATTTGACTGATTTTGAGCTTCATATATATTGAATAGTATAATATGAACACTTTTATGAGGCTTCTTTTGTTCAATATTACATATGTAAGATTCATTTTGTACTGTTGAGTGTAGAAAAACCTACTTTTGCTTTCTTTGTGGTATGTCATTGTATAAAATACAATGATTTATTTACCCCTTTGTTGTGGGGCATCAATCACTTCAAGATTATTTGGCTTTTTTCATATGAATTTTAGAATAAGCTTCTCCATTTTTTAAATAGTTAAATTTTTATATACATTGTATTGAATCTGTAAATCAGTTTGGAGAGCATTGTCACATTTTTTTTAATTTCCTCCTCCTTTTCATAAATGTTTTATAGGCCTAGATTCTGCATAAAAGACAGAACAAGCAATATTTGTCTTTGCCAGTTTGGCTGATTTCCTTTTTTTTTCTTTTCTTTTCTTTCTTTCTTTTTTTTGGTGCCAGTGCTGGGACTTGAATTCCAGGCCAGGGTGCTGTCCCTGAGCTTCTTTTGCCCAAGGCTAGACCATTTGAGCCACAGCTCCACTTCTAGCTTTTTTTTTTTTTAAGTAGTTTTAATGGAGATAAAAGTTTCACAGACTTAACTGTCCAAGTTGGCTTCAAACTGTGATCCTCAGATCTCAGCCTTCTGAGTAGCTAGGATTATAAGCATGAGCTACTGGTGTCTGGCTGGCTGATTTTTTTTTTTTTTTTGCCAGTCCTGGGACTTGAACTCAGGGCCTGGGCACTGTCCCTCAGCTCTTCAGCTCAAGGCTAGCACTCTACCACTTGAGCCACAGCGCCACTTCTGGCTTTTTCTGCCTATGTTGTACTGAGGAATCGAACCTAGGGCCTCATGCATACAAGGCAAGCACTCTACCACTGAGCCACTTTCCCAGCCCCTGGCTGATTTCCTTTAACACAATGTCTTCCAGTTTCTTATATATTCCTGCAAACAACAGAATTTCATTCTTCTTTATAGTTGAATGATAATCTATTGTATATGATACCACATTTTCTTTATCCATCTGGTAGTTGATGGATTCTTAAGCTGATTCTATAGTTTGGCTTTGGTGAATGGTGCTATGATAAACATGGTTGTGGAGGTACCTCTATTATATGCAGATTTACAATCCTTTGGATATATGCCCAGCGGTGTCATAGCAGTTTCATATGGTAGTTCTATATTTTAGTTTCTTGAGGAAGCTCTGTAATGATTTACATAGTTGTACTAATTTACATTCCTATCAATAATGTAAGAGGATTCTTTTTCCAATATCCTTCTCATAAAAGATTTCACCCTTTCTGCTCTCTGTTCTTCAAATTTGTCTTTGAGTGATTTCATATAATCTTTAATTTACTTCTTGTTAGGTTTCTTTTGTGAAGTTTGTTTCTGATCATTGATGATGAGCTCATGACAAAAATCTCCACACCAATGATGACAGTTCTTTTGGTACCTTTACCCTGGAGGCCTTCTGTGGAGGCATTTCTACTAAGTGAGTCATCAATGTTAACTCTGTCCTACTGTCTATGTTACCCAATACCTCCAGGCACAGCTCATTATCTCCTGGATCTTCTCCAGTAATTACTGGAGAACAGATCATCATGGCTCATGAGCTTCCTTAATCATGATGGTGGCTTAAGGGAGACCATAATAGTGCTAGCTTAGTATGAGCTGAGATCTCAGAGCAATTGCAGGGCTGCTTAGAGTAGTGCTGGGGGTTTGGGGATGACAACAATGAGCTAGAAGAAAAAACTCTCCCTCCTCCTAGTAGGACACATCCAATCTCTTAACATTGTTTCTGTAAGGTCCTCTCCTGGATGGCTAGCAGACTCCACCCTCCTCGCAGCAAAGTCTCCACCCAGTACCTGCGTTACCTAGGCAACTGGGACACCTGGAAGAGGTCACATCTTCATCCGCTGAGGTCACATCTGAATTTGATGTGGCCACACCTTTCCTTGCCCATACCCTAGATAAGGCCTAGCCCAGGCCCAGATGCCCTCTCTCTGCTCTCTCTCTCTCTGCTCTTTTCTAGCTCTTTTCTCTCTTTCCTCTCTTTCCCAGCTCTCCCAGCTCTCTTTCCCAGGCCGTTCCCCACCGCATGGAGGACCAAGATGGCCTGTGCCAGCCGGAACGATGAATAAACCTTCCCCTTACCTGAATACCACATGCGTGGTGCTGTTCTTACTTGGTTACCTCTTTTTAAATGGTGCCGTGACTCGGATTCGAACCGAGGTGCTGCTGTTCTTACTCGGCTCTTTTTAAAAACCTAACAGTTTCCATCTGTGCCTCCTCTGTTTTCTAGGTGAGATATACTCAGTATTGGACATTTCTTCATGTATTTATTGCTCATTTGTATTTCTTTGGAGAAATGATGTTTAATTTTTTTTACCCCTTTATTAACAAGATTGGTTGTCCATTTAGTATTTAATTTTGGATATACACACATGATAATAATCTTTTTTTCTGATGAATAATAGCTGTAGGTAGGTTTGATTCTGGCAGTTGTTTCCTTTGCTGTACTGTTTAATTGGATACAATCCCATTTGTCAAATCTTATTATTAACTTTATTGAGTCTTTCAATTCTTAACTATTGATGTTTTCCATTTATTAAGTATAGGGCTTATAGCATTCAGTGTACAAGGCTTTCATTTCTTTAAATTTATTCTTTTTTTTGCTATTCATGACATTGTTTTCTTGGCTTAATTTACATTGCTTATTAATTTCATAGTTTGTTTCCACTGCTTTAGTTGATTGTTCATTGCTACTACTATACAGAAATATAAGAGATTTATGGATTTCACCCTGCAACTTTGATTATTCATGAGCTCACATAGCTTATATGTGTGTTGTGTGTGTGTTTTCGATGTACAATGTCAGGACACCTACAAATATACATTTTATTTTCTTACCTCCAATCCTGATTTCTTTCATTTCATTTTGGTACTCAATTGCTCTGGCTAGTATTCCAGTACCATGTTTAATAGGAGTAATGAAAGGAAACATCTTTACTTTGTCTCTAGTCTAGGAGGAAAATTGTAGTCTTTCACCTAACTGAAATCTGGTGCTAGCTGTGGGTTTTTTACAGATGCCCTTTATTAGGCTGACAAAATTCCTTTTTATCACATTTTGTTAATTTTTTTTATGATGAAAGACTATTAGATTTTGTCAGATATTTTTCTGTCTTTGGAGATTATCCTGTGACTTCATTTTATTCTGTTAGAATGGTGTATTGCATAAATAAGTTTCATATGTTAAATTAACCTTGAATGGTTGTTGTTGTTGTTGCTTGCTGGTCTTGGAGCTTGAACTCAGGGCCTGGGCACTGACCCTGAGCCTCTTTGCGCTCAAGACTAGCACTCTGCCACTTAAGCCATAGTGCCACTTTGGGCTTTTTTTTAGTAGTTTGTTAGAGATAAGAGTCACAGACTTTCCTGCTTTGGCTGGCTTCCAATCTTGATCCTCAGATCTCAGCCTCCTGAGTAGTTAGGATTACAGGTGTGAGCCACTGGTATCAGGCTTATTATTCTTTTTATATGATGCAGAAGTTGTGTTTTCCAGTAGTTGTTGAGAATTTTCACATCAGGTTTTCTTTCTTTGTAGTTACATGTGTGTATTTTCATTATACTTAAAATGTTTTAAAAACTAGTAATGAACTCATGCAAAGATTTTTATTTTCCTAAACAGTGTTGTTGTTCTGTTGTTGGCTTTACTTTTAATTAATTTGAGACAAATTAATTAACCAAGTCATTAATGAATTAATAAATTCATGATCCTCCAGATTCAGCCTCCTGAGTTCTGGGATTATAGGTATACAACATCACATACAGCTCTTGGAGTGTTTCACTGATACTGTACTATGATAGTAATAGCCAACTATATATTAAGTGCTGCTAACTTGTACTAACTTTACCTTCATATCAGCCCTATCTTCTTTACATTATCACTGCTCACATCCTTCCCTTGTTAGACTTTAAAATTTTTGACATGTTGATAGATGTAAAAATTTTTTTTATAAAATGCTCTATAAAATATATTTGATCTGGATGCTGGTGGCTCAGGTCTGTAATCCTAGCTACTCAGGAGACTGAGATCTGAGATTCATGGTTCAAACCCAGCCTGGGCAGGAAAATCTGTGAGACTTCTATCTCCATTAAAATACTCAGAAAAAGCTGGAAGTAGCACTGTGGCTCAAGTAGTAGAGCACTAGTCTTGAGCAAAAAGAAGTTCAGGGACATACCAAGGACCAGAGTTCACACTCCAGGGCAGGCATACACAAAAGAAAGGAAAAAGGAAGAAAGGAAGAAAGACTGTATTTGAAAAATAACTAAAGCAAAATAAAAAGTTTATATTTACTGGCCAGTTGGGCTTATGTTTCTACTTATTGACTGTCTATTTCTTATAAATAAAAGGGAACACTTACATGTGTATGTTTATATGAAGTATATTTTAAATACTGATAAATTTGGAATCACTGTTTAAAATAACATAGTGAGGTATAAAAGCAAAATGGCAAAAACACATGGTTTGACAAATGTATGAGAAAAGTCTAAAAAACATGATGGAATTGATGCAAAAATCAAGCTCCAGAGTTGGGGACAGGAAGACATTACTAAGCACTGCTGGAATTTTGGTGGAAGTGAAGGGATCAGAGAAGCCGCCAGTGGTCAAGTAAGAAGGACTTCAATGAATCTCTGGGAAGCCCTTGGTCTTCTTGTGACAAAGACTTAAAGGTAATGCCCTTAGACATAACTCAATGAACGAGGTCAGGAAAGGGACAACCTTGGTCTTTCTTACTGGCATTACCTGAGGAATTTGCCAATATAAAGACCAGGTGCTCGTGGTTCAGGAAGCTGAGACTCAAAGGATGGAGGTTCAAAGCCAGCCTAAGAAGAAAACTCTGAGTCTTATCTCCAATAAATCAGCAAAATAATACACTGGAACGTATGGCTCAAGTGGTAGAGCATTAGCCATGAGCAAGAAAGGCAAGTGAAAGTATGAAGCCCTGAGTTCAAGGCTCAGTACTAGCATCAATAAAATAAACTAAAAATAATTTAAAATAAAATAAAGGACCTAGGTTGTACCTCACACCATTTAAGCCCATATCTCAGATTCTTGCAGGCAGTAGCTGTCACTGCAGGGACACACCATGATAACCAGCTTTCAGAAACTTTCTATCATAGCTGGTGCTCATACCTCCTAGCTACTCAGAAAGCTGAGATCTAGAAGATTAAAGTTGGAAGCCAGGGTGGACAGAAAAACCCATGCTTCATCTTCAAAATAACCATCAAAACCATGGCAGCCTAAGTCTTTTTGTTTTTTACTGTGATTTTAAAAGAAAAGCCTAGATAATACTTCTTAAATTCAATATTTCAGTTCAGTTAAGACATACAAAAAACATGAAATCAAACAGGAGAAAAAATACATGTCATACTTGAAGAAACAAAGTTTATTTTTTTTATTCAGGAGTTAACTGTAACAAGAAAGCCAGGAATGGGGACATTTTAAAGAGAGACCAGCGTGTTAATGCAGATTGGTAGGATGAGCAGTGTTTCACTATGGACAAGTGGAGGTGGCAGGCAGATTCCAGGTTTGGAGGAAACAGTAGAAACAAAACTTAGAAAGAGTACATATGATTCACACCACATTACTTTTGCAAGGAGATCTACTGCTACACCTCTATCCCAATCTGCAAACTGTACCCACATCCACCTCCTACAGCTAGATTTCTATGACACATTGGACACTTGTCAAGACTGTGAAATTTGTTAGCCTGAGTCTGTGTAACAGTCTCTAAATTGTTATACCTAGACAGTTTTTTTTTTGGGGGGGGTCCAGTCGTGGGCCCTGTACTCTGGGCCTGGGCGCTGTCCCTCATCTCTTCAGTTCAAGGCTAGCGCTCTACCACTTGAGCCACAGCGCCACTTCTGCCTTTTTTCTTTTTGCTTATGTGGTGCTGAGGAATCGAATCCAGGGTCTCAGGCATGCAAGGCAAGCGCTCTATCACTGAGCTACCTTCCCAGCCCCCTAGACAGTTTTATATCACAAAATTAATAATGCTCTTGGTTCCAAGTTCAAACAATACTGAATCGTACAAAATAGGAAGTGAAGGTCCTCCCTCTAATCCAGTCATCAGGGCTGCTATCATTGTTTATAGGTTGGGGAAGTATCTATCCAGTTTGCCAATATGTTCCTTAAAAAAAATAAGTTGTTATTATAGAGGTGATGTACAGAGGGGTTACAGTTCCATAAGTCAGGTGAAGAGTACATTTCTTTCTGGACAATGTCACCTTTCCCTTGCCCTCTCCCAGTTTTTCCTTCCTGTCCCCACCTTCAAGATGTGCATACGGTTCATTTTCAACATAGTGTCAGGGAGTATCAGTGCTGCATTTGTTCAGCCTTTGTCTCAACATCTCTGTGCCCCCTCTTGCCCTCCCAAAGACAGACAAACAATACAAAAGGAAAAGAGAACAAAAACAGCAACAAAGAAAAAAAAAACCTTTTTTCCACTTCCTGGAGTTCCTTTTTTTTTTTTTTTTGTCGGTCGTGGGGCTTGAACTCTGGGCCTGGGTGCTGTCCCTCAGCTCTTCAGCTCAAGGCGAGCGCTCTACCACTTGAGCTACAGCGCCACTTCCAGTTTTCTGGTGGTTTATTTGAGATAGGAGTCTCAAGGTCTCTCCTGGTCAGGCTGGCTTTGAACCTCGATCCTCAGATCTCAGCCTCCTGAGTAGCTAGGATTACAGGCGTGAGCCACCAGCGCCCGGCCCTGGAGTTCCTTTTGACTATTTTATATGATTAGGCATTGTGCCTTGTCTATTTCTAATAACCATTAGAAACGCTCTCTCTATAACAGTATATCATGTGCAAACATACATACAATACACAGCATATTTTCCATTCTTTGTACATACATATCCATAGAGTATATACATATACATATGTTTATTCATATATGCATTTATTATATATCACATTGTGTGTGTTTATATACTGGATCCATCGGAATAAATGGAGCAATTGTATTTGGGCAGATATTTACATATGTATTTGGAATTGTAAGGTCTTTAAATGTACTGTGTCTGTTTATCTACACCTGCATCTGTATGTTTATGTTGGGGAGCTGAGTGTTGACTCTCAAGTGTGTTGTTTTTATTCCTGAAGTGACACGCTCCCTTGACTGACACCTTTTGCTGCTGCTGCTCACATAGCAGGTTAGGTGCTCAGCCACTTGCTGGGCTAAGCCCTATATGGTCAGACCTCCGCCATCCCCATCTTTAGTCACTAAGGCTGAAGGACTCTATTTTTCAGAGGGGTCTCATGGTAGGGGGAGCAAAAGGGAGGTTGCACCTCCTCAGCACTGACTTCCAAACTAGAATCTTTTCAGCTTTTTCTTTTTAAGAAACTTAGTTATTGTTGCAGCAATATTAGAAAGATGTTGAGAAAAGCAGAACAACAGCCAGAACAGGACCAATGCAGAGATAAGCGTCAAAAGGCAGTGCTTGACTTAGAGCTCTCTCCTCCCACTACCTAGAGACAGAGTCCCATTGAGACTTAGTCCTGGTGCTGCTGCTGTTGCCACCGAGGTCACACTGAGTGCTCATCAACCAATCAGCCCTTGGTTCTTGCACCAGCCTGGCAGTTTCACATTTCTAGGATTTTTAGATAGTCCTTAAAGCTGGAATGCCCTCACTGGCGCCACCTGCTGGGAAGACAATCATCTTTTCAAACTCAGCTCATACAAGGTTATTTGTTCTATATGAGGAACTCAGTTGAGCTGTTGCCCACCCCACCTAATGATTTAGAAAGAGGGTTGTCACAGAATAAAACAAATAAACCACATATGACATGGTTTAGGATGATTCATCTTCTGGAAAGGAAAACCAAGCAATTGTGTTTAAAATACATGGCTGCAGAAGGTAGAAATTTGATCCTTAAAACAAGGGTGGGGTATGGGGGTGTAGGTGGCAGGGGAGGCTGGGTGCTGGTGGTTCATGCCTGTATTCCTAGCTAGTAGGCTGAAGTGTAAAGATCCATGCGCAAAGCTAGCCCAGGCAGGAAAGTGTGAGACTCCTATCTCCAACTAGCCATCTAAAACCTAGAAGTAGATATGTAGCTCAAGTGGCAGAATGCCACTGGGTACTGTCCCTAAGCTTTTTTTTTTTTGTCAGTCATGGGGCTTGAACTCTGGGTTTCGGTGCTGTCCCTCACCTCTTCAGCTCAAGGCAAGCGCTCTACCACTTGATACAGAGCACCACTTCTATTTTTTCTGGTGGTTAATTGGAGATCAGGCTCATGGACTTTATTGCCTGGGCTGGCTTTGAACCACGATCCTCAGATCTCAGTCTCCTGAGTAGCTGGGATTACAGGCATGAGCCACTGGTGCCTGGCTCCCTGAGCTTTTATGCTCTAGGCTAGTGCTCTACCATTGTGAGCCACAGCTCTACTTCTTTAAAGCTCTTAAGTCTTTAAGGTTGGATAGCTGGATGCAATGGAAATGCTGTCTCATTATGGTTCTACTATGCATTTCTCTGACTCCTACTGATTGAGATTTCACAGCTTTCTGTATTTATTGGCCATTTGAGTTTCCTTTTCCTTTGCCTATTTTTCTGTTGGGTTCTTCGTATTCTAAGTATTATTTTGCAGAAAGTGTGTTGTGTGTGTGTGTGTGTGTATGTGTGTGCGTACGTACACGTGTTATTTTCCTGATCCACGGCTTGTTTTTGTTTTACTTTTGTATGTGTGTGCTGGTCTTGGTACTTGAACTCAGGGCCTGGGCACTGACTCTAGCATTGTTTTACTTTATAAAGACTTTTATTGTTTAAAAAGTACTGTTTGGGGGCTGGGAAGGTGGCTCAGTGGTAGAGCGCTTGCCTTGCATGCCTGAGGCCCTGGGTTCGATTCCTCAGCACCACATAAGCAAAAAGAAAAAAAGCCGGAAGTGGCGCTGTGGCTCAAGTGGTAGAGCGCTAGCCTTGAGCTGAAGAGCTGAGGGACTGCGTCTAGGCCCAGAGTTCAGGCTCTACGACCGGACCCAAAAAAAAAAAAAAAAAAAAAAAAAGTACTGTTTGTCAAAACGAATACCAGGAAGTAGAACCATGTTGTTGTGCATCTCAGCTGTAAAATTAAAACCATAGTATCAAGCAAGTTACTATATATAAAGTACTTAAAATAGTGTCTAAATCATGCCTACGGCTGATTGTGTAGCTCAAAACAAACAAAAACTACCACCACAACCACTCCTCCTTAAATAAAATAAAAAATAGTGCTTAGCGTGTAGGAAGCACTTTAAAGTTAAAATCATATTTAATTTTTTGTTGTTTTTAATTTTCTTTCCATGGCTTTCTTTCTTCATATGTCTGTTCAGTGAACTGAGATGATTCGCTGTTCTATGAAATAAAACCTCACACATCACATTAACTAAGCATTACAGTCATCTTTCAATGTCGCTTCTTCCTGACCAAAAATCACTTCCTGGCCCCTCTGCGGTCAGTTAGTCCTTTCTGCTCTATTGGAGACATTGTAGTACTTGTTGGGAAAGTTTTTACCACTACAGCATGAGTAGCCGTCACTCACTATTCAATAAAAATGCTGGCAAAGACAGAGCAGTCCTGTCCAAACTCATGGAGATCAAGATGGGCCATAAGCCACTGAACTTCACAGGACAACTTGAGTAACTAAAGAAGATGCTGGGAAAATTTCCAAAGCTACTTCCTAGAGAAATGTCATGCTTAGCCTACTGTAAGCCCTGGGGCTCCCTTCCACATGGACTCCAATGGTTTTCTGCCCAGCCATTTCAGCTTTTGAGTTTAGTTCCTACCTTATTGCTTTCTTGGGATTTACAACGAATAATATTTACACTCCTTAGAGAATAGGTAGCATTTTATGCTATTCAATTTATCACAGAAATCTAATTTAAAGAAGTGAGACTGGGGGGGGAGGGGGGAGGCTGGGAAGGGATGTGAAGGGTAAACAAAGGAGGAGGCTGCAATGCTTGGTAAGAAATGTATGCATTATCCTGCCCATGTAATTGTAACTCCTCTGTACAGTATGTTCACAAATAAAATAAAATTAAATTAAAAAAAAAAAGTGAGACTCAAGGAAGATTACCTTTAGTTTTCCAGGATGTTTCTGGTCATGAAATCCTTACTCAGGTGAGAAACTTTGGAAACTCTGTGTTTTTTATTTTTTGTTTATTTTGTTTTCCTTTTCAAAAGAATGAGTATACTCCTTTCTAAAAGTGAAAGGTATATTTAATAAAATACAGGAGTACCTTTCTTTCTCTGACCACGAAGTTCAATTCCCAGTTTAACTTTTTTTTTTTTTTTGGTCTTTCTTGTTTTGGTGCTGGAGAGCAAACCCAAGACATTGCATGTGTAGGCAAGCACTTTGCCATTGAGCTACAGCCCAGTCTCAGTTTAAATTTATACCTTGAAGCCATCATTCTTGGCTTGCTGTACTATTACAACCAGGCTACTACTTTGTACTCTCATTATCACTAATCTAGTCTTTGTATTGTAGCCAGATTGTTTGTATGTTTGTTTGTTTTTTGCCAGTCGTGGGGCTTGAACTCATGAGTATGGTGCTGTCCCTGAGCTTCTTTTGGGCAAGGCAAGCACTCTACTACTTGAGCCACAGCTCCACTTCTGGCTTTTTCTGTTTATGTAGTACTGAGGAATCAAACCCAGGGTTTCATGCATGCGAGGCAAGCACTCTACCACTAAGCCACATTCCCAGCCCAGCCAGATTGCTCTTTATGATTCTTATGGCCATTCCTTGGTGATACTTCAAATTTGTCACTCATGCTTTCTATTCAAGATACAATCCCTATCTCTCAGATCAGAAAGCGGAGGCTCCAAATCCTGGACAGCTCTGATTCCCTTCCACATGGAGATTAGTAGTTAAGTAACTTGCCAATCATCATTTAGTTAGTAACCAGCAGTGCCAGCATATGAATGTAGTGTTTATTAACTCCAAAGTCTTTCCCATTAAAGTGTTTCTTAATTTTAATTTTCCTTCTTTGCCTTGCTGCCCAATTCTATAAGCTTCAAACTCAATTTGTTTAAAGCCAAATGTATCCTTCTCTTTACTTCCCTCACCAAACATCCCTGCTCCTGAGTTCCCAGTGTCAATAATGGCACCTTCCATCTCTTTCCCCTCTGTATACAAGCTATTTCAGCCATTGTACTGCAGACCTCTGACTGGCCATCACTGCAGGGAGGGCTGGATTTGTATGTCCCAAATTGCAGTATACAGACTACCCAACAAGTGCCATAAATGGGAAGTCTTGGCGCCATGCCCAAAGACAGCTCATTAGTAGGGGATAGCATTCTAACAATACTCCGAGCCAAGAAATGAGATCAGAATCAGAATCCAGGGAATGAAGCCAAAGTTGGCTGGTCAGTTTGCCAAGCTGGAAGTTCTTGGACACAGTTTTAAACCAAGGGAGAGAAGCTAGACAGAAGGGAAAGATGGACCGATGATGGAAATGAACGAAGCAGTAGTGGAGGAATCAGGTCCAGGGGAGGCATGAAAGGGACCAGCACAAGTCTCTTAGGGTGAGATCTATCTTCGATGATGGGAGTCTTATGCCTGCGGATACTAGGCACTCAAAATAGGTCTTAATAAAATTATCTGTCCCACATTCCCCAGAAACAACTAGTGAAAGCCTCAGCTCAGAAGACCACGTGGACATCAAGTCACTTACAGCGAAGTTTGTCAGCAAACTGACAGGCTGACCCTCTCAGGCAGGGACAGCCCTTGTCCTTGAGCAAGGGGGTTTATATGGATAGGGGGCCAGAGGTGGAGAATTGCACTAAGGGCGGGGAGTAGTTTGTGAGGTGAGGGTGGGGTGGGGATTTTGTTGTGGTGGTTTATGGGTGCAGCTGCCTGTGTCACCAGATAAGATAAGGCCTGAGTCAGCTAATTTCAGGGAAATTAGCTGTCACCAGATTTCAAGAAAGGCCATGCTTTACATCAGGGCCTAAACTAGTGGAGTGGCTCCTAAGGTGGAGGAGGTTAGGCTAACAACTAGTTGTAACTAATTTAGGTTGTCCTTTTAAAAACTGGCATATCTCTTCATATTTCTCAGTAATGTACTTTGATTATGTCTTGATTTATCCATTAGAAGCTACTGACTTTTAGTTAAATAGATGGTGATTTAGTCTGTTAGATCATTACCTCCAGTGGTGCTGTGGCTCAAGTGGTAGAGCGCTCGCCTTGAGCTGAAGAGCGCAGGGATAGCGCCCAAGCCCAGAGTTCAAACCCCACGACTGACCAAAAAAAAAAGAAAGAAAGAAAAAAAAAAGATCATTACCTCCCATTTAACCCTCTACTTCTCCCAGTATAAATAAATTCCAGATAAATCAGTAGTTATTTTATCATTATGACTATATTCCTTGTATAATGTTTTCCCCAATTAATGATTTTTAAAATTCTGTCTTCTGTGGATGTATCTGTAATATTTCCCCAAGTGGTCTATCTGCTCTGGAAAACACTTTCAGTAGGTTTTTTTTTTCTTTTCATCTTTTTGGTATGTCTTACGGGAATATTAAGAAATCTTTCATGTCCATTTATTTCTCCTAGAAGCTTCTCTCATACCACCTCACCCCACTGTCAGTTGCTGCAAAGCCTTAGAGCATAGATTCTAGGAGGCTCCAAGATTGGGAAGTGTCTTACTCTATCCTCACACTTAGCACAGAGTTTGATTTGGTAATCTTAAAGCCATTACTCTATTATTGTCTACTACTGGCATTGAGAGTCATATGACCTCTGATTTTCATTATTTTAACATAATCTGTTTTGTCACTCTGCAAGGTTTTAAGATTGCCTCTTCCCCACCCCCCACCCCCCTTCCAGGTCATGAGGCTTGAACTCCAGGCCCTGGCACTTGTCCCTGAGTTCTTTTGCTCAAGGTTAGTGCTCTACCGCTTTGAACCTCAGCTCCACTTCTGGTGTTCTGGTGGTTAATTGGAGATAAGAGTCTCATGGGGACTTTCCTGCCCAGTCTGGCTTTGAACCTTGATCCTCAGATCTCAGCCTCTTTAGTAGCTAGGATTACAAGCTTATACCACAGGCACCCAGCCAGATTGCCTCTTTATTCCTGATACTCTGGAAAATTTTCTTCTATATCTCCCAAGGAAAATTGTCAGTCTTCATTTGCTTTATTTTCTCTGTGATTCTTGATCTCCTGGCTAGATTCTTTGTGCCCATTCAGTAGCCCTTTTTTTGATGTTGTTTGTTTGTGTAATTGCTTTTTGTCCCACTGTCTGGAAGATAATCTTAATGACTTCCTTACTTTTTTATTAAAATGTTTGGTTTTTGGCAAATGTATTTTATATTTCCACGTGTTCTTTCATAGTCTCTCACAACATTCTACCCTTACTTTATGAACATAAAAATTTCAATTATTTCCCCCCAAAATATTGTTACCAGTTGGTTTGTTTTCTTTTATTCTTGTTTGCTTCCATCAAGTCCCTTTGCTTTCTTCTTTTTATATATATATTTTTTTGATTGGTTGTGGGCTTGAACCTGGGAGCTGTCCCTGCTCAAGGCAAGTGCTCTACCTCTTGAGCCACAGAAGCACTTTCAGTTTTCTAGTGGTTTTTGGGAGATAAGAGTTTCACAGACTTTTCTGCCCGGGCTGGCTTTGAACCACGATCCTCAGATTTCAGGCTCCTGAGTAGCTAGGATTATAGGCATGAGCTACCTCGCCCAGCCTTTTTGTATGTTTTGTTTTAACTTTTCATGTTGTTGTTTTTTTTTTAAATCACATGGTTTTTGTTATATAAATATGGAGAAATTAGACAATGGTATTTAAATGTCTATATGAATTGTGACCTGTACACCAAGATAAAAGATATATAAGCATAATATAGGGATATAATGTAGGGATAGAAAAGACATGTCTGGGGGCTGAGAATGTGGCTCAGTGGTAGAGCGCTTGCCTTGCATGCCTGAGGCCTTGGGTTCGATTCCTCAGCACCACATAAGCAAAAAGAAAAAAGCCAGAAGTGGTGCTGTGGCTCAAGTGGTAGAGCACTAGCCTTGAGCTGAAGAGCTGAGGGACAGCGCTCAGGCCCAGAGTTCAGGCCCCACGACTGGACTAAAAAAAAAAAAAAAAAGAAAAGACATGTCTGAGAAGGTCATGGCTGACACTTCTATAGCAAAAGACAGATGATCAAGAGAAAAGCAGGGCAGATTGATTAAATGCAAGTTTGCTAAGTCACAGGAGCCTTCAAAAAGGAATACTCAAAGACTCAGGGAAAAATTTTTGGATAGTTTTGATGAAGAATGGATGACCATACAACAACGTGATTGGACAGAAAGGAGAGGGGCTAATGTTAACAGATTGTCGGGGGGAAAACTAGCAAGGCCTGTCAGTTCAGATTGTTCTTGGTCTCTTTGTGTGACATTCTTTCTTCTCAGTCCCTCTGGAATGGGAGTGTGATGACTAGACAAAACCAGTAAAAGAATGCCTTTTATGTCCACCTCTTCCCAGGAAAGGTGGGAAAGTTAAAGTAACAGTTCCAGTTTTGTGGCTATCTTTCGAGGAAAGATTTCTATAACTCAGCTTAGGAAGGGGAATTTTTATATCCTGTGACTTGTTTGGAGGTAGGAAAGGGAACAAGGGAAAGAAAAGCAGGAAAAAGTCAGGGAGATTGACTTCCAAGACCCTTTTGGTGTCCTTCAGTTAAATGTATTCAGTATGCCAATGTGCTGTATTGGACAGTAGCTTTTTTTCCGAGTCCCAATAGTAGAAAAAAAATCCTATGCAATTGCAATAGCATAACATAATTGTGTGTGTGTGTGTGTGTGTGTGTGTGTGTGTGTGTGTGTGTGTGTGTGTGTGTGTGGTGTGTTGGTACTGGGGCTTGAACTCAGGGCCTAGATGCTATAGTTGTATTGTTCAGGGCTAGTGCTCTACCACTTGAGCCACAGCTCCACTTGAAGCCTTTTTTAAAACTAATTAATTGAAGATAGAGTCTCAAGGAGTTACCCACCAAGGCTGGCTTTGAAGTATGATCCTCTGATCTCTGCCTTCTGAGAACGAATTACAGGCATGAGCCACTAGAATCTATCAAAAATAAGTTTTAAGTCATGCAAAATGACGTTTGTTTTGGTTGCATGTAACAGGAACCCTGACACAGTAGCTCAAATTCCTACCAGATGCCAGCAAACACAGATAGTACTGAACCTACACACCGTTTTTTTTTTTCTATACATCCTATTACAAAGTTTATAAATCTGGCACAGGAAGAGATTAACAATAGCTGCACTAGAACAATTAGAACAGTAGACTGTAGTAAAACTGCCACATCCATACTCTTACAATTTATATCCATGATCTACTTGAACACGGCTCCTGCAATACCATGACAGTCAATCTGACAATCCAGACAGCTAACAAGTGATTGGCTGGTGGGCAGTGTATACAGGGTGAATACCCTGGACAAAGATAGAAGTGAATGACTCACTTCCTGGGTAGGATGAAGCAGGACAGTGGGAGATTGAATCATACTTGTCAAAACAGCATGCAATTCAAAATGAGTCCAGTGTGTATTTCTGGAATTCCCATCCAATATTTTCTGACTATGGTTGATCATGGAATGTGAAGCCATCAATAAGTGGGGCTCAGAGACTACAGGAGACCCTGGGGTCTATAGATATGTGGTTCTCAGGGTACCATCACTGAGGAAAACGGGAAGCAAAGCATGCATAGTCAGCACTTTCCTGCTGGTGCTTGGTGCCTTTCTTTCCATATGCTGCCTAACTTCTGTTAAAGTTGTGCAGGGACAAACCTA